>NW_009209964.1:0-8426 GCF_000690835.1 Fulmarus glacialis
GCCGGCGGGCCCGATCCCCTGCCCGGCCTCCGCCTGCTCCTCCTGTCGGGCCTGCTCCTGTCAGGCCTCCGCCCCGCCCAGGGGAGCGGCAAGGGGCAGAGGAGCCTCAGCCCTTCCTCAGGCTTCTCACAGTCAAGTCTGGCTGTGGCCCTGAGGAACGCCCCGTTCTCTCCCCTTTCTCTGTTTTGACGAGTACTTCCCCGGTTCTCCAGCCTTGTCCCTGGGCCTCTGTCGTTGCGATCACGTCGCGTTCACGTTCATCCCCCTTGGGTTAAAACCGCCCCACTGCTTTAGATCCAAAAGCCAACTCCCGCTCTCCAGAAAGAGGTAGATTTTAAAATCGTGATGTGAAAAAGAAAAGTATTCACATTTTTCCAGCTTCTTTCCGCGATCTGGCAGGCTAAGGACGTACGGTTTGATGGTGGTGGCCCGTGTTTGCTTTTAATTTGAGAATAGCTAAAATCCTCACATAATTTACAAAATTCCGGGATACGGACTTAAAAAAAGCGACAATCAATCCACCTCGTGATAAAATGGTTGGAACAGGCCAGTGACAGTCTCTCAGGATCTCCTCTTCCTCTCTCCCTCCTTTTGCCCCACGAGGTATTTGGTTGACCCCCCTCAGCTGAGGCTGGGACTTGATCCACTCGTTGTATCGGATAAAGCCAGAAGCTGTGGGTCTGGTCGCTGTGGACAGGTCACCCCGCAGTCTGGGGTGACCATCTCTTCTCGCCCATCTCTTGAGGAGCAGCGGTGTGGGCTGGAGGCGGCCTGCCCTCGGCTGGCTGCTCCCATGTCTGGGTGGCAGAGGGAAGAGCGCAAAGAAAACTCCTCAGCCTCCCTGTCCTCGGGATTGGGTTTAACATTTGGGCAGTCCCAAGCAACAGGGGACAGTTGTAAAAGCAAGGAAAAAGGTTTTCTGGAGCAAGGCCCAAAGTAAAAAGCATTTTCTAGGCATTACAGTACATATGTTTTCCAGTCCTGACACAGATACGTGCACTCCCCTCCCACGCATCTGACACTCATTCCAGGCTGTAGTGCTTTATCTGAGGGCGAGAGGCTGAATTTGGGAGCAATGCCCAGATGCAGAGCCAAAGAAACTTTACTGGCAAGTCTCTGAAAGATTTTTTTAATTTGTTTTCTTTCTGCTTTGGAGCAGTTTCTTACCTTTCGTGGCCATCCCGTGGCAGCCTGCAGCTCTGAGGATATCCGACCAGCTCAGAGAGACCGTGATTCAGCCCCAAAGCGTCTGACGTTTGTTAGGATAGCATCATCATCCTGTCCTGCAGTAAGTTTGTGCTGCAGGGACCTCTGCAGTTCCAGCTCTCTTTTCACTTTTGAAGGGAGCTCAGCTTTTTTCAGCTACCGAGATCGTTTTGCACGGCTTTGTCTTCTTAAAGGAAAAGGCTACAAACAGGCTGCGCAAAGGCTGAAACGCTCCTCTCCGTACCACACTTTGCATCTGGAGGGGAAGGGGTGCATGGGTTTTGCAAACTTGCCTCTGCCTTGCCAAGTTCAAGCTGTCTTTACAGTTGTGTGGAGCGGTGGGAGAGCTAGTGAGCATTAGAAGCTGCCCCAGACCTTAGAAACCTCAGTGTAGGAACAGAAGAAACTGTAGTGCCGTCTTCCCAGAGTAGCATCAGTAACTTCATTCAGGACTTGCCACATCATGGTGGTGTTTATTTCTCTCTCCAGCACACCTTATAACCCAGGGAAGGTTATAACCAGTTGCTAACCCTGAGTCCCTGCAGAGAAAGCAATCGGCTGCACCATCTGCTGGATGTACCCACCGCTGCCTCTGCTCTCAGGCAAACACAGCTGAAAACCCACAAAACCACCCCAAGAAAAATCTGCACTGGTGCTTTTTGGGCAGGTTTTCAAATCAGAAGGAGTCAGCATGAGGTACGGCTGCCCTGCAAAGTGGATTTCACCTGCCCTCCTCTGAATTCACGTCTCTTGACTCAGCCCAGCTGAGTGAGAGTGTGACAGCTGCTGATGAGATCCCTAATTCGCTGTTTTAAATTAGACCTTCTCATAGACTGACTAGTTTAAGTTAAAAGCATTATCACAGCTGGATTAAGAGGTTTCCCCTCTGAAGAATATTGGGGATGAAAATCATGTTATCTGTTTGGTGGATAAGCCTTACGATTTTGTCTGACATATACCAGGCCTTGGCATTTACACCAGAATTCCTGCATTGAATCAATAATTTCTTTCTGAAGGATAACTTTTTTTTTTTTTTAAATGATCCAGTCTTTATTTACAGGGTCAATATGCCAAAACCTTCAAACAGAGACTATAACCTTATATTTAGACACTTAAATGTATGCATCTACAAAAATTCACAAACACAAACAACTGAATTGACTGAACACTCATCTGCAGCTGCTATTGCTGCTCCTGCCACCATTCTATTGGAAGATTATTTGAGTTGAGTACACATACTCTAGAATTATTCTTTTTTTCATTTTGGCCTTTGGAAAAACACCAATTTGCAATGAAAAAAATCAACAAAATAACTGAAAAGTATTTACTTTCAGAGCAAATCAGCACCACACTGCTGTAATATGAATTTTTATTTGTTTGTGAAAGATCTGGTCCTGAAGTATTGAATTGTGTGGTTCCCCTGTAAATGACTAGGGTGATATGGATGGCTTTTTTCTTCATTCATTTTCTCTCTTGGAAAAAAATATAAACAAGCAGTATCTTTGTATGCAGAATTTTGAGTAGGGTTTTTTTTTAATTGAAGCATGAAGATTAGCTTGCTATTTAAATGACTGAAATATTTTCTTTAATTCATATTAAATATTTGGATGTTTTTTCTTGTAAAAAAGAGTAAGTTACATTTAGCTAAATTGGCTTAAAATGTCATTTAGAAAGTAAGAACAAACATGTTTTCAGAAGTTGATAAATAATTTTGGTTGACTCAAAGCGACTTTTCATTAAATGAGCTGCCTTTTCGATAGATGATTAAAAATTTTTTTCTCACCATAAGTATCCAGATTTTAGAAGTGTAGGACATCAGCAGTTCTTTCATTTCAATAGTAATAGGGAGTGCTCAGCTTTTTGACAAACATTGCAGATATCAGGTCTAAACATTTATTTAATTGACTAGCTATGGCTTAAATTTAAAAATGTCGTTCATAATTCCATTAAACTCCCTTCTGGTGTTTTTTGCCATACTTCCAGCTTTGTATTGGTGGTGGTGTCTCAGCATGGGAGTTTCAAAATGTCAGTAAAATCCTTTGACTTCTTCCTGAGTTAGAAATAAGAACAGCAGCACTTCAGGGCAAACTTTACTTCTCCCCAGTGCCCCCTGTGAAATATTGCTCTGTGTGCTAAAACAGTGGGATGGGAGTCACTGGCCTTAATGAATCACCTGCAGCAGTTTGTGCCTGGGCTAAAAGATGAACCGGAATCTTTCCAACAGCAGATGGCAGCTCTCCCTTGTCTCTCTTGCGTACGCACAACAATACTGTTCATCTTCTTGAGCAGGGGAAGTAATTCATTCATCCCCTCCACACACTACATTAAAAATGTATCGGACCACAGAAAAGCCATTTCGCAGGACCCCTACACTGATGGGCTGTCAGTGTAGAAAGACTTACCCATAAAAAAGGCAACATCCTTTGCCACGAGACATAAGATATACTTTAGGTCCCTCTCTTCTTCTTTCAGGTGTGGAAGATAAAGGAGCTGTAATCCATCTCTCAAAAAAAGCTAGATGTGCAGAAGACATACGTGTCCTGGGTTCGGTGGCTGCCTTTAGCGCTTTTGTCTAGCCCAGTAGTGTGGTTTCAAAGCAAAGCTCGCATTTGCTTCTATGGTTAATCAGGTTCTCAGAGTGATTTTGAGGAGCACAAACTAGGTGTCTTCTGGGGAAAGGCAGTGAAATGCCATTCCACTCTGGTACTTCATGGAAACATCATCTTCCACAACCACATGTGGGCTGCACTACTTTAAGATCCTCCAGCATGTTACCTAGCACATGTGCCAAAAGAAGACTCTTAAACTATTCAGAGCTCTCACAAGATCCTGAAGTGGTTCCTGTGCTATATGTAAAGGCCAAGTGCCATAGGCACCTTCCTATTTGCCAGCATCTGCCAGCCTTCAACTCTTTGCCACCGCTCCATCATCCACTGACACTTCTAGTTTGAAATCCTTTCCTGTCTTTAGCTGCTTTCCCTTTTGTTGTCAATCCCACTTGCTGAATCCCTTATTTCTTTTAGCAGATCTTTTTCTTACTATCCATTTGCCAACTGTTCTCTCTTCTTCCTTTAGCCTCCTGAAAACTCATAGTTGCAAC
Source organism: Fulmarus glacialis (assembly GCF_000690835.1). Classification (NCBI taxonomy): domain Eukaryota; kingdom Metazoa; phylum Chordata; class Aves; order Procellariiformes; family Procellariidae; genus Fulmarus; species Fulmarus glacialis. Next base: position 4,307 of record NW_009209964.1, read on the forward strand.
TCGGGCCCCTTATGGAAGTGGTGGTGCTTGTTATCCCACGAGAGGGACATGAGAGGGACAAGGTTTCTTGGGTAGCAGAATAATTTGCTGGCAGAAGCAGGAGGTTGCTAACCTCATGACTGCTCCTGCTATGAGAGCACTGGCAAGCAGCAGTCCACAGATTTCAGGAGAATAAAGGTGATCCTCTTGAAGTCCCATTGCACTTCATTGAGAGCATAGCAGACATGCACCTATTATGCAAGCACCACATGGCAGCAGCGGCTCACATGGACTCTGTCACCATGGTGGAGAACCTGGAGAAATGACAATGCTTTGAAACGGCTCCAGGGTTCCTATTCCTGGACCCCACAGAAGATCTCTTTGATGTCATTCTGTAAGATACGGGTTTTACCTCCTCCCCACCATAACTGGTATCAGCACCCCCATATGCATACTCCTGTTTCCAACACCAAAAGTGTACTGCTTTTCTATACATGTACCTTGGCAGAGGAGACACAAAGCTTCTGATGGAATTACGTCTTTGGGCTCAGATCTGCAGGGCAGCGATAAATATCACCAGACTGCCCAGGCAAGCTGGCACACCTTTAAAAGCAGTTCCCCAGGCGCTGTGAGCTGCAGGAGAAATCATTCACACAGCAGCTATGTGAAACTATGAGCAGCGATAGGAAACTGCCTGCCTGGTCCTGACCCAGTATGGACGACTTTGCCTCACAGCCACACGACAAATGTTGTAATGTATGTGTGTAACAAATATGGTAAAACGGCTCCTTCACTCAGCAGGGCTGACAGCTATTCCAAATGCCGGACTGGCTACTCAGAAACAGAGGCTCTGGAGAGATGTCATGGCCCCACAACAGTGTCTCCCTCCAGGGCCACCAAACTGCTCTCCGAACACACATCCTGCAGGCAGGCCTGTGGCAGGAGCTAGAGGAGGAGGGAGTTCAGGAGTTCAGCACATTCCAGTGACTTACGCGCAAGTCCAGTCCTCCGAGAGACAGTCTTATTGAACCAAATTATTTGCTACTGTAGGCATAGCCAATGGCCATCTAAAGGTCTTGCTTCTCATGATCCACCCAGCCAAGGAAAGGATCCTCAAGGCAGACAATTACACATCTCTTGAGCTCTGATACCTCCAACTCCTGCTTCTCTTACTGCTGTTTTCTTCTCCTACTTAAATCTCTCCTTGCCCTGAGCGTAGTCAAAGCAGAAAGACTAGGAGCATATCTTCTCCTTAGGGTACCCCTTCTGAACACAGGTGAAAATGCGCCCTACACTCCCTGGACCTGTGAGAGCTTGTAGAAGGATGCGACATATCCCACATCTCAAAAAGGTGGTTGTTTAAATGTATGGCAGTAGTGTGTGGTACCACAGTTGAGTTGTATTCAGTGCTTCACAGTCACCTACCTATACGTGCTCCTTGCTCTATTATCATTTCCCATCAAGCTACTGTTCTGTGTTGCTTTTTCTGCTGATCATTCAAAATCGTCATATATATAGAGAGAGAGTATAAGTCCAACAGTCTCTGCTGCCCACATGGGTTTTTCAGATACGTAGACATTAATTTACTGAAAGCATGCCTTGTAATTTTTGCCAGTCCCCTGCATGCACTGTAAACTGAGTTGCAATCGCTGCAGTTTGCAGCTCACTAATCCTCTGTTTTAATGCCTGATTAGGTCCCAAATCCATTATTGTTAGTGAGATGTGGGTGTGGGGAGGGTAGGAGGATTTCATCCTCTTGGCTGAGAGTTAAGCTGCTAGAGGTACACCCGACCGCTGCTGTACCAATCTATTAATTAGCTTGCCTGGAAATTTCGTCGGTGCTGTTCAGTGAGGTTGTGGAAAGGTCAGACACTCCATTAGAAGTGTTGTGCTTCAGCTTTAAGTCATAGCACTTGACACTTTAACAAATCTCTAGGAAAAATAATCAAATAAAGCATTAGCATAAAAATATTTTTAAAAACTTGAGTCCTCACTTCAAGCAGCATTTGAAAGAACACCGAATCATAATAATTAGCATCTTTGTAGCTCCTTAATTACAAGGATCTCACTTCTTCATTCTCCAAGTGACTTCACAAGGGCTCCAAGGTAGGTGGAGTAGTGATCACCATTGCACTTTGCACAGGGGGAGACACCACACCCACCTTGCACAGTAGGAAACAGAATTAAAGATCATTTAAGTTACCTGCCCGCAAAAGAAGACATAAAGTCCCTGGTGGATGTCTCCATGTCCCAAACCCTGTGAAATGAAATTAATTATCAGTAAAGATGTCATTTTATTGCTTAATGTGTAGCACTGCAGTATGAATGAAAACTACCTGCCATCCTTGCAAAAAAATAAAAACATGGAATTAAATGGCAGAATTTGTGTGAGTTTTACATATGTGTGTAAAGCAGTCACCTGCCTTTCCTGCCAGACGGTGCCACCATTCTGGTAAGGCAGTATGACTGTGGTACAGACAACAGGCAAGGGCTTAGCTATCAAACAAAATAGGTGACAATCTCTGAAGCTGAAATAAACTGCCAGCTGAACTTTCAAACCCTTGCTGTGCCTGCTCTTACCCCTGGGAGGTGGGAATGTGCTATCTCGGACCTCTTGCTCTGACACGTGTATCTCATAGCGGGGTGAGCCGAGAATTATGTGTCCAAGGTGTTATGGCAGCACGGGGGACAATTGGCAGCTTGTGAGGCTGCGGGTGAGCCCGGAGCGGCAGGGCAGGCTGTCAGCTTGAGGGTCTGCGGGAACAAGCCCTTCTCTCCCACCTTCGCTGCCAACATCCTATGTGTGCTCTCGGCTTGTCTCTCCCTTCCCATCACAGCTAAAAATACAGTGTGTACCACACTCCGACAAATGTTTTAGAAGTGTGCATATGGCATATGGTCTGCATTGAAGCCTCATTCAACCACCTCCTTGAGCCATATTTCCAGATGCTCTTTGCAACGTGCAGTTAATAAGGCAGCAGGCTTTAACCTCATTTTGTCTGTATTGCAAGTGGTAAACTAAATACAGCTAAATGGATCACAACATAGCCGGTTTTGAAAATAGAAAACTGTTTAAACCCACAAGGTTAGAGCTAACAGTCAGGAGCTGGATGGGGAAAAGAGGCTGCTCTCCAGCTCCATGTGTGTAACACCATAAACATAAGGCTGAACAATTTACAGAGAAGATCCAAAGAGGGCGGGCGAGAGTACACAACCAATTCCTCCTGTGCTAACGACGCGATCACAGCTAAAGCTGGAAGAGGGCAGCATGTGTTTTATTTAATGGTTTATATTGCTCCATTGGTGAGGTCACATTTCTGAGAGCAAAACAAATCAGCTGTAAAAGCAGGGAACCTCTGCTGCAGCAGCTGGCTCTGGCCTGGAAATTCAAAGTTTGGGTCTAGATCCAAACTCTCCCCAAATGCCCAAGGACTTGCATTTTAAGATTTAGGTTGTGTTCATTTCTATTTATGGTAAAAAAAAACAGAAAAAGCTTAGCACGCATCTATTAGCAGCTGGCCTGGGCTTCTTATGCCATTGCAAATGAGGTTAGCAGGACTCTGCAGAATATTATCATAAGGTTGCAATTAGCGATGAGAATTATGCCACACACATTTTACATGAAAGGAAACAGTTGCGGTAAAAGGCTGTTCAATTCAGACAACATCAAAGCACGCAGTTCATGTAAATTAATACTACAGCAAAATATAAACTTTAGATACAGACACACCAATAGTTTATTTTTTAAAAAAGCTCTTGTTGAGAAGTTTGGTCACACTTCATATTCATTTTCCATTTTTGAATATTTTATAAAAGGGCACTGATTTATTATTGGCTTGAATACAGACATGATTTATATGGGTATGAATGTGTCAGGGAAAAACATGAGCTATATGGGTATGAACATGTCAGTCAAGGAAAGGCATTTTGTTAACTAAAACCCTCTTTAAAAGTAAATTTACTGAGCTATTAAATTTTATAAAATACTTAACCATATACTAGCCTGTCTGTCTATTCACCAATCACTCTCTACTTATAAGCTATTGATGCTTTATATGCTGTCTAGGAGTTTAACCTTGCAGAATAAGGAGACTTGAAAACTTCAGATTTTTGAGTTTATAGCTGACACCTGGATGGTGTT
>NW_009209964.1:8441-16347 GCF_000690835.1 Fulmarus glacialis
AGCTATAATTGGAAAAAAGATTGGGTCTTCTCTTTTGAAATAATGACACCAAGGTTTCTATATTTAAACCAATTTATATGGAAAGGCTGATTGGCAAAAATATTCTGAATACAGAGAGGACTGAACTGAATATAGTGGGGTAACTTTAGTATTTTAGATCTTTGCCTTGTTTAATTTTTAATGTATTAATTTTGCATTTCTATACAGCATCTTTCAACATAGAAGTACTGGGCTAAATTTAGTTCCAGTTAATGCAAGCTCCACTAAGTAACGGCCATGAATGCATTTGACAATATCTTCATGAAGGGCTGTAACAGCAGAAAGCACCTTCTTGCAGAGAATCCCAAATGGAGACTCGGAAGTCAATGACATCAGATGGCAAATGCACGCAGTCAGTGCATCTGGATCCGCACATCATGACAGCATTTGCTGCAAGGGGTCCTTCCCAGCCACAGTCAGGTTCAAGCTGCTGTTTTCCAGGCAGAAGCTAGGAAAACAGCCATGCCAGCAGTCTGCAATTCAGAGCACTCTATGTAAGAGAGTTGTCTGTTCTGTCATGGTTTGCTGTTATTTTTATCCTTTTCTTTTGCTACATCTCCAAAAAATCTGCGGAGTCTTAGCTAATTTGGCTTCTTTATTGCAAAGATTTCAACATTCAATGAACCAGACCAAATTACTGATTTCAAATGTCTGATCTATAGCGTGGATAGAGTCTTGAATCAATTACAACTAGCAGAAATGACATGTCTGCAGAAGTGCAGACTGGTTCTAGCACCATACCCCTTTCTGTCTCTATGCCTTTCCCACGAACTGAAGAGACTTCTTCAATAAAATCTGGTGTCTATGATTTTACAAGTGCTTTCTAGAGATCAGTTTGCTGGCTATGCTCTGAAGTCCTGACACACTAAGAAACAAGGCTCAGCAAGAAATTTGAGAAATTTGAGTGTGTCTGACAGGAGCATACATCTTGTACGAGGAGACACCTGGGGATACAATTTTCCTAAATATTCTTTGTGAACAGGCAGTTACCTTCCCAGCTGTTGTATACTCTATATTGAAGAACCACTGTGAATAGAACCACACAAAGTGTGAATGGCCACTGCTATTGTAATTTAAAGCAGTTTCAGACATCAATGGCTCATACTGCAAAGCGTGGGTTTTCTTAGAGCTCTTCCATGAGCAAGGGGACCGTCATGGCTGAAGGAGCTACCTGCCTTCAGCTGAGCCCTGGGAGCTGGCCCCACAGGCATTTCCTACGGAGTAACAAGTGTGTTTTGTTCCTTGGGTGAAGCAGATGGAAAGCACAGGAGAGACTGTTACCAGGGTTGTGGCACCTTAGTAGCTTTTGATGTTTGTCCACACCTTTCCCGTAACTGTGAGTTACCAAGGTCGACCTGCCCATCCCTGCAGGTCTCACCTGCTGGTGCAGAGGAATAAGCCTGTCTGTGTGTTTCACTAACAACTATTCCTTCATTTGCCCAGATTTTCTACCAACTTTATCACAATTTTTTAATAACTAAGCTCAGGAAACAGATTTGCAAAGTCCATACTACAAGGTTCTTCTCTCTCCTTAAATAGCAATTTACCCTAACATCATATATGAAATAATTGTATGATATGATAAATTCACCCTAAGTTTTGGTTGTTCCAATGGATCCAACAGTTTTCCGCAATTAATGACAACATTTTTTCTGTAACATAAAAATGAATCAGGTAATTTTATAGACTGTCAAGCTGAGCTTTTGAATGAATTCATCCAGAATTTTACATTTCTGAGGTGGATTCATAGTGCTAAAAGAGTAGGTGTATAAGCAGCAGTTTAAATAATCAGACTAAATGATTCACAGTGTATATATAAAGTTGCAAAATAGTCATCTTAAGGAAAACACATGTTTGAAGAACACTTAATGTTTATTTTCCCATTATTTGAGTAATTTTGAAAGGCATTTTTCATGGATACAGAGTGTTAAGTAAGAAATATGACAATATTTTGCCTTGGAGGGATTGTGTTCTTATCTTCTGACTTGCGAGAAGCATGGGGTGAAATGTCCAAGCTGTTCTAGCTGTCATAGCTACATAATACCACTTTGAAGTATGTTAATATTCTTTCCGAGCTGTTCCACTGCTCTCCACTGAAATCCTCACATTACAAGTTGTCTTCAAATAGCAGAAACAGCTTGAAGAACCCTTAATCTGCAGGGCCACGCAAGGCTGCTTTAGACATGTTGCAAAAGGGGACAAAAAAAGACAAGATATTAAAACTAACTGATGTGGTTAAACTGTGGAAATTCATGTGTCTTGAATTCCATGGACTTACTTTAATCAGTTCTGCGATCTGTTTAGTTAAGCTGTTGTAAATCCTAGTGTAAGCACTATGAGGGATATTTAGTAAGGCTGAGACAAGGAAGACTTGTTTCCCTAGGCTCTTTCCACAGTCACGGGAGAGAGAATAAGGCTTTGCCAGGAGAACAGCTGGGGCTGTGGATCCACTGAACTGATCTCATGAAAAGATGCAGAAGGAGCGATGTCCCTTCCTCCAGTCTGTCTGCTCCCTTCAGCTAGCTCTTGTACTCACTGGGCTTTCCCATCAGCCAGATCAGCTTTCTAACACAAAAGAAAACGATGCTATATTTTTCTGCCGGGTTAGTCGGCTGGTGGCTGAACTGGCACAGGGGGTGATCTGACTTTCTCTAGGCAGGACTCCCCTCACAAGGTGATGAGCAGTACTTTGAATCATTGAGCATCTTCACAGAATTCTGTGCCTTATAGGGCATCATGATTATTCTGCATTAAGTATATGTACAGATATATATACACATATATACATACAAGGACCTATATTAAATATGTATATATGCCTATTTAAATACTAACTATACAGATATACCTACCCCTACATCTGCCTAAGAAGGGGTTACATCAATGTATAAAAACTACGTTGAGGAGCAGTTTGTTTTAAAAAGTGTTGCTATGGCTGCAGTGGCTTTTGTGTATGGTTATTTAAAAGCGGGCTTATGCAGAATGAAGTGACAGACAGATGTGTAACTTTGTGTGGTCAAATTGCCACTGGTTGTTGGTTCAGCTCTGCTTGCTAATTACGAAAAGGAGAGCATCTCTCTGGTGTCCTGGGTGAGCAAGTCTGGAGCTCACTACTCGTAGCCATCTTCGGGCAGCTGTGACTCAACCAACCACTCTGAAACTGTTTGCTTGCTTGAGAAAGGAGGTGCACGTGTGTCATTTCCTTGCATAGACACACAGGCGTCATTTTTCTTCTCCTTTTTTTTTCTAGTTTTTGGTTTTTTTTTTTTTTTTATGAGATGGCAAATCACTTGGGACCTATGCAAACTGCATAGGAAGGCCAAGGCTTCTGAGCATGAAAAGACTGCAGGATCTGAATTTTTTAATGGGTCTTCATTTGAACTCCTAAAAAATCCAAGAGGCACCTGAAGTGACAAGGCATTTAAAAATGTTGTCCTTGGATTACACAGGGCAAAAGCAATCAGTGAGGCTATCAAGTCATGAAACTTAACTTGAGAGACATGGGAAGGAAATGTGGCATGGAGTCTGGGGCTGAAGGGACCGCAGGAGAAGTGATTTTAAGGAAGAGCAAGTGAGTGCTTGGCAGACACAAAAGGAATACTTGTTTATCTTTATGGGATAGTCCAGCTGCCCAGAAAGAAATATTTTGTTGGTCTGATATTGAGGATTATTTTTGTCCTTCTTGTTCGTTGTCTTCTGGGAAATTAAATCAGTTAGTGGCATAATCACAGATTTGAACAGTATGATCCATATCTGATGGGCTGTAACAGTATTTTCAATGCTCTGTTCATTGCTCTGTTGCTTTCCATTTTAATTTACCTTCTTAAAAAAGCACACACAAGAAAAAGGCAAAAATATAATAATGAGAAAAGAGAGGGAAAGGAGAGCAGACATTCAGACTTCAGAGATCTTAACACAATTCATAAAGCCCTGAGTGTAAATACTGAAATGAATATAATTCCTTTCTTACCCCAGTCTTGAAAACGTTTATGAACAGTATGCTATTTTTCACTTGCTCAGAAAGTCCAAGTCCAAGAACTGTGCCATTACTGAGGTGCGCACAGCGGAGATCCCCGTAGCGCGCTAGCAGAAGTCTGCACACTTGCTCATTTGTAGGTCAGAGTCCAGGTTTTGCCCATGGAAAGGGTAGGTGAAGTTTTGAGGCTCATGCTCTGCATAGGATGCCAAAAGGAAGAAGACTAAATAACAGGTTGGTCCCAAGCCACCTATTTTGTGGGTCAGTAGTGGTCTGGTGCTCTGTACAGACCCTCGGCTTCCCCAGGAGGGGGATAGGCAAATGTGGTCTGCAGCAAACAGATCCAGATCCCGTGAGACCCTCTCTGCTATTTCAGATCAACTGTGCCAAAAAAGTCTGCCAAAAATCAATTTGCAATTGTTTCCATAGCTGTGTCTTTATAATGGGGTCATTAATTATTCTCCATGTTATTTACGAAACAGTTCTAGTGATTTTCAGACTTGGCCTTTCCCAGCTGACATCTGTGCTCCAGACATGTATTGACCAAGGCCCTGATGCCCCCTGAGCTCCACATGGGCAGACTTCTGCTCAGGTGACCTCTCTGGAGATGCAGACCCTCCACCAAGCAATCACAATAGATCAGGGCCCAAAAGTTTTGCTTCCAGGACTCCCAGAGGTGAAATGGGCTAGAGCTGGGCAGAGAGGAATGCCAGGAGAACTGCTCTCTGCCTCCAAAATTGTGAGAAAATGAGTGGTCTTGATTTTATGAATGAAATGCTTAGATGTAACTTGTATGGTGCATCCCTAGTGCATATTATGTATATACATATGCCACCATATGCATGGAATATATCATGCTATGATATGTATCATGCATGGAATATATCATGCTATGTGCTGACATTGAAATACCTGCGTGAGCTGAAGGTGTTTGTTAGATACTTTTTAGAGTTTCTCATCTTCATAATTACAATCAGTAGTTGTATTTCCCATTCAAAACTTTGGAATAATGTCAATTCTTTTCACTTCCAGCCATGACATTATCTGTTGGATTCATCTGGTTTTTCCTCTCTGAGACGTACCTCAGAAGGATTTCAAGTAGCAAGGGTTTGTTCAAACCACCCACTTTTTGGCAATGGAGGCAGAAGCACCAGTACGAATAAATTCCCTAGCAACTCCTGACTTAAGAGACAGGCATAGAGAGACCAGAAAGATAGTACTTAGTCGGTGAGGGTTCAGCCTGGTTTGGCTAGAAGGTACTTTCTATCCACAAGAAAGATATTGTCTGTCATCAAAGACTTTATAACCTGATATACCGATTACATTTGTGTGGGTGATAGTCTGTGCTTATAGCTGTGCCAGCATTGGTATACCTGTTATTCACCATCAGGTGTAATTACTAAAAAGAAATAAAAAAAATCTGTCAATCCTTATCTGGGAGGAAGTGTAGCGGAAACAGAACATCTCCCAAGGGATGCTGGTGTACTGTGAAGTAAACCCAACACCTCTGTAAATAGAAGTATGGGCCTCCATAGTCTGAGCTAAAAGTTCATTCTCTGTGAGTAAACAGGGCAAGAGCTGGGTCTGAGCACTACACATGATCATCCTCATCACTAAGCTGCCTGTGTGCACCATGGCATAGTTTTCTCCCCGAGTTCAGAGTTAGCGGGCTCAACATTTCTCCTTTAGGCCTCTCGGTCATAGCGCCATGTCCTGGGCAGTAAGAGAGGTGAGCTGTATCGACACAAACTGTGGCACGCCATGACCAGGAAACAGCCTGTGCACCATTTTATCTTCTAGCTTGGATGCAGCCAAAAATCTAGTGCTCAAGCCGAGCAGTGTGGCCAGTCCCTGGCCTCTGTGTATTGGGTACCACCTGGGAGATGGAGCAGATGCTGGCGTCCATCGCACCCTCAACATATTGGGCCACGTACATGAGTGAAACTGTGGAGCTTACATAAGGATTAGGTACCTAAAATCCTCATTGGATGGGGTCTTAGTCACCCGATAGGGTACTGATTAGGCATTTAAATGAGTACCTGGCTCTGAAAATCCTCCCTCAGTAGACACCAAGGTCCAGAGTATCTAAACATCAAAGGTCCTTCATTTCCTGATTTTAAAGTTCCCCTGACTTTTGACCATCGTGCTCTGAGCCTGCAGATCTACAAACAAGGCACTTGTCCAGGTACATCTCATAAGCTTGATACAGGAGGCTATCACAGTACACTGAGGAGACTCCAACAGAAAGGGCCTCCCACCAAATGCAGACAGCTGTGGCTGCCTGAGAATAGCAAAGCGTTGTCCCCTTAGAAGGGAAGACCCCATCAGCAAAGCACTCACTAGGACACCACTCTAACCACCGAGTCTCAAAGAGCAGGCCTCTCCCAGCTTCCACTTGAAAGGTATTCAAGATACCTTTTGTCAGAAAGAGAGCAAATACAAATGTTAATGTTAAGGTAATCTGTTGAGGGTCAGGAATCCTGTAGTATAAACTTTCTTTCTGGATCTGCTCATGCAGATGATTTTCATGTGTAGTGCACAGATAGTCCTAGGAATAGAGGTTGAAAGTCAGGTTGAAAGTCTGAATGATTGTCCCATCTCTTAAATGTCCTCAACATCCCTCGTGGAAGAGTGTGCATACAACACATTCCTCAGTATGATGTTGTCTCCCACATTTTGAAAGAAAAGAGTGGATTTTATTCCTATGAAAGAAAGTGCTGAGGTCCCTCTCTTGATGGGGTGCAGAATATGGATCCCAAGTGGATGGGGGCCCAGGTTAGCAGGTCTAGGAAGGAGCCTCATCACTGCATGTGGGTGAGGTTTATACAATTCTTTCTGCTCTTCCCTCAGCAACCTGGTGATCCTGGATTACACATTGAGGGCCTACTCTTTGTATAAGGAGCCCAAGGACCAGCACTGATGGTGGATTTCTCTGTGAGCTATGGGTGCACACTGCTGTGACAATGAGACACTTCCATCAGATCCTGAGCTTGTAGTGCTGCAAAAAAAAATTGGCTGAATGCAGCCAACACAAACCACAGGTCTACATCCCAAACCAAATTGTGTTGTGCAACCTTAATAGGGAATTATATCATTTATTCAAAAAGCACTGTATGAGCACTAGGAGGAATTGTTAGTCATTGGATTGAGCAAGCACACTACTGTTGACCTGTCTCTTTGGCCAATCAGTTCCTCTGTTGGTTATTGAAATGTTAAATGCCCGGTACAACACAAACCACAGGTCTACATCCCAAACCAAATTGTGTTGTGCAACCTTAATAGGGAATTATATCATTTATTCAAAAAGCACTGTATGAGCACTAGGAGGAATTGTTAGTCATTGGATTGAGCAAGCACACTACTGTTGACCTGTCTCTTTGGCCAATCAGTTCCTCTGTTGGTTATTGAAATGTTAAATGCCCGGTAGAACCAGTTGAGGTTCCTGAATATTACCTTTGTTCCCCTGAAGTCAGGGTAGGAAGGACAGATGGCTGGACCATATGCAGTACTTGCTCTGTATATGTTTGTGTCTGTATGTGTGCATACGTGCCTGGACTGACAAATACAGACCATGTTCTGGTTTATATTGCAAGTACATGTTGCAATACTGTATCACTTAAAGAGTGACATTACAGTATTCCAAGCAGGCAGTATTTTACAAGAATCAATAATCATGTTAATTAATAATGGCTAAAACCTCTACAGACTTGTTTTCCAAGGACATCAAAGTACTTGGCAAGCATGGGACTAATTCATGCTCCTATATCATCGTATTGACTTTACTGGAAATGTTTATGTAGAAAAAGGTATAGCAACATTTGCCTATATCATACCAATGAAAGCAGAAAAGGTGAGTGAATCCTGTGTGGTTTCTTTTCGAAAAGGACCTGG
>NW_009209964.1:16378-45932 GCF_000690835.1 Fulmarus glacialis
TGACTGGATGCAGTATTGGCAGTCCATTTTATTCTCTTCTTTGCTCTAACTTCTGTGAGATGAGGCTCCTCCTCAGGTCTACCTTTCCGTGCTTTTGATATTCTGCTGGATTAGACCACTGGTTTTACTAAGTCAAGAGAGATGATTCAAGATCCCTATCTTCACATATGGCAGTGTGCTGGAGTAATCGAAAGGAAGAACTATACTACCATAGAAAGAGGTCCCGGTATGAAGGCATAATTAATGAATCTGCTCCAGGCATCTTCTACTATTGTGTGACACTGTCTGCTTTCCTCTTACCAACCTGTGTAACACCCATCCTAAGAATTTTTTTTGCTGCTGTAGTATCAAAACAGAAGTTCTTAGAGATTGGAAGGTCAATGAAACAAGCAAGCCATGATTTATAAATGAGACATTTGTGAAGATGAAAGAATGACCACTTTTCCTGGATCCCAAAATGGTCATTGAGTAGATCCTCAAATCTGGGCCAGCCAAAACAGAGCAAATGACTAGGTACAGCCACACAGAGCCACTAGCACAGAAGAAAATGAAAAGGAACAATACATGAGAAATCACAGAAACATTGAAAAATTCAGGTTGGAAGGGACCTCTAGCTGTCACTTAATCCAGCTCTTCACTCAAAGCAGGGCCAACTACATGGGTTGCTCTGGATCTCATCTAGATTTTTACTGTCTTCCAAGATGGAGATTTCCCATCCTCTGGGCAGCCTGCTTGCCCAGTGCTTGCCTCTCCTCATAGTAAAATTTTTTCTCCTTAGAGAGAGAGAGAAACTCTCCTACTTGTGTCCACTGTTGCTGTGCACCTCCAAGAAGAGTCTGTCTGCGTCTTCCAATACCCTCCCATAAGGTAGTTGAAGACAGCAGTAAAATCGCCCTCAGCCTTCTCTTTTTGAGGCTGAACAAGCCCAGTTCCCTCAGTCCCTCCCTGTACATCATGTGCTTCAGACCCCCACCTATCCTATCTGCTAAATCCTCTCTCCTCTCAGACCTTTTTGAATCAAGGATAGATCAGTGCAATTGAGAGGGACAGTGTCCCACTGTCCAAATCGTGCCCTGCTAGAGTGAGGAGCAACTGCACTGAGGTTATTGGGGCATTGTCAGAGCTATCTGGGCTCCAAAACATTCCTAAACCAGCAATTTTTAAAATGCAGCAGTCTCTGGATCAAAAGTGCTCATGAGTGTTGCTGCCAAGGTAGTTCTAAATTTCTGCTCATTGCAGTTATTGCTACGGGAACATTGCTGGCGTAACATTTTCTCCTGGAGTCTTTCTAGAGCACCTGCTTCATTCACCACGTGTGCAGACATAAGCCAGGACAGATGCTCAGGGAAGGAGCTGAAACCCCAAAGCTCACAGGGCTGACGCCCTTTATCAGAAAAGAGGCCACCCAAGTTCTTGATTTAAGGAGGGAGGCAGGAAAAAGTCTTTGGAGAAGAAGCAGCTTCCTTAAAGTGCTTAAGGAAACCCTTTCCAGAGACAGTACTAAAAATGCATGGGTGGGGTGAGAGAGAAAGAATTCTTATTTATGTATAAAGTTACACATAGAGACAATGTCCAAAATCACTGAAAAAAAGAGTCTGTGTGTTTCTGTTTTCCTGAGTTATGGTACCATGTGTTTAGTATTACGGCTAATCCCTTTTAGGAGCCAAAGCTAACATCTTCCAAAGCATAAGGGTTTTTTTTTAAAGCTCAGTTAAATTCTAGCACTTTAAACTTACTTAAACATAACAAAAAAAAATGTCTGGAAACTCTTTATTTATTTTTCTGTAGTTGAAACAATTATGTAATTGGATAAGCAATCAGGCCAGTTCAAATTGGTGAAATTTTGCATTATGGAGCAGAACAAATTATATTCAAACCTGGAGAAAATAGTAATATAAGAAATGTAGTGCTTTTTTTTTCCATTAAGAAAGGATAGCCACATAGATCTAGTCTAAAGGGGTCTTATTGTTGCTTAAGGAAACAAACCTAAAGACTTCACAGGATGATATATCATGCACATCTCACAGCGCAGAGCTGTCACAGGACAGTCAGATGCAATGGAAGGTGGCTAGAGGAGGTGTCTTTGGAGGCTTTGCACAGTTCTCGCATCCCAGCGTATGACACTCCAGTCACTGAGGTTGTTGTCTGTGGTTTTTATGTGCTCAGCGTGTTGAAGTGAGCAGGCTCTGGAGGTAGTGAGTCGCAAGGGGGAGATAGGAGCCGTTCGCGCCTCCCCGTCCTGTCTTGTCAAGCAGCGCAGCCGTCAGATCAACAAGATTGTAAGGTACACATGTGTTTCCCAAATGACTTAAGTTATTTGTCTTTAACTCAAACCTCTTTTTGTTTGTGGAATAAGAGATTTCACTTTTAATAAGATCACTTCAAACAAAACTGTCTGGAAGCTGTGAGTGGATATATTTTGTTAGGGGCTTTCTGTGGAGTTGCTGGTAAGAAGAGCATAAAAAGGAAGCTTATAGAACTGGTGCATTAGGAGGATTTCTTATGTAGGAGAGGGCATAAAGCTAAAAGGGATGTTACTTTCCCCAAAATCAGTTCTCCCACATCCTCTCCCCTCCGATGGCCTTCAACTCTGAGCTGCCTGGTAGTGACAGTGTCCTTGCTGTGGTGCCATGCTGTCAGGAGCTATATGTAAAACACTATGGGAGCAGCAGCACGTGGGCAGGACAGGCTCAGTATCCCTGATCTGTTCTGCCAGGACCAGGTCTTCTGCCATGGTCTTCAGTTCAGGACTAACAGAGCAGGATTCTTTTTTCAGATATGAATTGCCTAAGAAAATATAGTACTTCTATTTATTGTTGACACAGGGGTTTTCTTTAATGATTTTTTTGTCTTAGGGACTTAAAGACAAAGGTCAGGACTCAGTGCAGCACTTCATAGTGCCTGGAGAAGGGGACTGCTGTCAGCAAGAATATGATCCCTTTCAGGACTCAGCTCTGGCAGGACAGGGAAAGCACAAAGCTGGTGGAGTTTCTGCACCTCATCCCTCCCTTGTCCAAGGACAGTTAATTCCATATGGTTTAAAGCAGGGAAATTGAACAAGAAGTAAAAAGGGCCCTTAATTAAAACCTGAGGGATTCAGTACAGACTCAGTGCCACCCAGTGTCAGCCAGAGTTCCCATCCATCCAAACTCGATTTCCTGTAATTTGTTTCACCTCACCAAAATACTGCATAGTGAAACACCTTCTCAGATAGCACAGGGAGATAAGCTGGAATTCCACAACACAGCACTTGCAAACTAAACATTATCGGGGTCTCCTTGGGCAAAGAGCAACCCAAGTAGTGAGAAGATGACTTCTGGTGGTTTTCTTCATGAGCAGAGCAATTAGTTTTTTTCATTAATTTTGCAGAATGAGCAAAACACCAAACAGTTAACTTGATTGATACTAGCACTGTCCAGGCTGCCAAATATTTAGCAGCTGATAGCAAATTTGTACAGCTGCTTTCATCTGACTGATCCAGTAACTCTTCCAGAGTTTTAGGGGGGAACATGACCAGATCCAATTTCTGTAATATTTTCAGAGAACTGACAGGAGAAGCAAGCCAGATCAAGCATGGGCAGGAGAACCACAGGAAAAAACACGAATTTTCCAGGTTTTTAGGACTGGATGGTTCAGCTAATCTCTGTCCAATGAGCCAAGGCAAAGAGAGAGGAGAAAATGCTTTACTACAGATCACCACTACAATGGCGAAGACTTACTTCTGTGGGAGAAGACCCACCACGCTGTGGTATTTGCTCATCTTCTCAAGCTTGGCCCCTGGGTTTTACCTCTTCACAATTTCCTTGACATTCAGATCTTTCCACCTCACACTCTATCTGAAATTCAGAAAGAAAATAGTTTTCACAGCTGAAGGCCCCTCTGCTCTGCAGGGATGTTCCTCTTTTGTACAATATTAGAGACTTGCTCTCTTCTGTGGTTATAATACTATTTACCCTGCACTTACCCGGCCCCCATTCCCTGGTGTTATGTACTCAGACTTTGCAGTGGGGACTTGAATACACTTAGATGAAGTTGCTTTAGGAGAATAAAAGCAGCAGTTTTGTAATTCTCACTGTTTCTCAAGCCCAGTTGCAAATCTTCCCATTCCTCCCATGCAGGCAGAGCCATCTTCAGACATAAAAGCTTTACAAGGACTTATGGATTTGATTAGATAGATTAAATAGACACAAAGATGAAATTTGCAGCGATCTTCCTGAGAGACCGAGCAGTGGATGGGAACAAGAGCCTCCTTACCAATTTGAGGCCTAGTCACTTTAACCCCTCTGTGTTTTAGAGGCCCAGCCAGCAGACAGAGACGCTAGAGAAAAACAGGCTATCCAAAGCTGTTATGAGGGTCCGGTGAGTGTTCTGCCCAGTCTTCAGACATTTCTGAGGTCAGTGGTGGGCCATAGGCTGTTTGGAGTCACAGCAAGGATTAGCCATGGTGTGAGAGACCCACGTGAGTTGCTTCAAGCTGGAGAGCAGAACCTTTCCAGGTCACATCTAGGCTGCTTGCTGCCCCACGAGGGACGGGTGCAGGCGTGGGAGCTCTTCACACCAACTCCTGCTGGTGCTGTCAGTCCACGGCTTTCCGACAGTGAGATGTCAACCCTGTATTTAGGCAGCCTATTATAGTTGACTTATTTAAATAGCCTTTTGCATCTTCTTTCCTTCACTCACCTCTTAGAAGAACACCAAGCAGCAAAACCAGCTGGACCTGGTCCTTGGCTGAGTGCTATGCCCTTCACCTTCACAGTAAAACCCCGAGTATGTGACAAAAGCAGCACTTGTCAGTTGTGATTTTGCTCACAACCGCCTGTCACACAGCCTGGAAGCAAAGCAAATGAGTAATGGCACTCCCACACTCAGATGTATAATTGACCATCGATTTATTCCGTACCAGAGGCATGCGCACACATCCCACATACACAGCAGACCCCCTCAAAGCAATCTTCCCCATAGGCGGTCATCAATATGACCACAATTTGTTTCACAAATAAGCTTGTGTTGCAAAACATAAATGCCTGCTAAGTCAGAAAGTCCATCTAGCACGGTCTTCTCTCTGACACCAAGAAGCAGATTCCTGGGGAAAGAGGTAGGAAACACGGCAAGTATCGAGTTACCTATTCCCTACTTATCCCATCCCAGCCTAGTTCCCAGCAATGAGTGCTTTAGGGATTGTGAGCTATAGGTAGCATCTGCACTGTCTTATTTAATAGCTCTCAATGGACTTCTTTTCCCTGAGTTTGTCTAAACCTGTGTAGGCTTTTGGCCTCCACAACATCCTGCAGCAGTGAGTCATGATTCAGTTATGCATTGTGTGAACAAGTACTTCCCCTTGTTTACTTTAAAATAAATCTGCTACTTGCTCTTTTCAATGAGCACCCTTCAGTTCTCATGTATAACAAATAATGCCCGATTGTTCCTCATCCATCTTCTCCCCACCATTTGTGACTGTAAACCCCTCTTTATTACCTCCCTTTAACCATTCCTTATGTCCTTCCCTTTTATTGCTATTCAGTCCCCGTGGTACCAGGAATCCAACAAGATCAGTGGCCTCAAATGCAATCCAATATTTTCTGCAGTACCACAGGGGCAGAATAGTCTGGTATCACCTATAAATGCCAACAAGCTTGGAATTAGACAGTGGCAGATAGATTAGACTTATGGCATGAGATACAAGCTTGCTTTCGGTGCTCATTATGGGCAGAATCGAGCTGAACAGAGGATTTATTCGGCTCTGACAGAGCCCTCGTTTTGGAACGCCACCTCACATTTTCCTGCCAAGAAGGATAAGACCTTGCCTGCTTTGTGAGCTTTCTGACTGGACCGAAAGTCAGACCTGAAAGCTTTTCTTCCAGTTTTGTGCTTTCTGAGGAGCATACATAGATGCCTGAACCAATAATGATCCTTATGAAGTGGATGGATCACTTTATGACCCAAAAGTAAAAATACCCGTGAAAAAATGAAAAAAATCCTCAAGCATATCAGTTGAGGATGGTGAAATGTGCAGGAAGACATGCCTCATCTTCTTGTAAATGCACCAGCTCTCGTACTCCATTTTGCTACAGTAAGTTTAACCAAGCAAAACTGAGCTCAACAGGGCTAATCATCTGAACACTGTGGACAGAACTGTGTCTCCTGGCTAAAACAAACCCACCTTGACTTTGTTTTGTTCACTAACGGGTCCTTGGACAAATTAGTCCAAAGTACAGCTCAACAGAATTCAAAGGAGATAGTTAATGCCCAGTTATCACCAACACAGCTCTGCTTTTCTTTGGGTCACATAAATGTAAGATTTTGGAAGTTTAAGATGTGGAAATGCTATTGAAACCACACATCCCTTTGGGTTGTAACTGGAGCATCCTTTGGCTTGAGGGTTTGCTAAAAGAATGGAATGAACCTCAAACAACACCAGAAATTGTTTAGGGTTATAGAAAATGAGCTAATTATCCAAAATGGGGCAAGGATTTGTTCATTAGAACAAGCAAATGCTTGCCATCTTTGTTGGTATCTCATGACCAGTTAACAAGCTGTAACAGTCTTCTTTCAAAACAGTTTGACACTGCAATTTGAAATGAGTATGAGTCATGGGTCTGACCCCATCGGACTGGTGTAAGATAAGGTTATCCCAAAGGAATCTGACAGAAGGGCAGAAAAAATGTCTGCCCACTATGCCCACTGTGTATGTGCCCCTGTGAGGCAGACATTTTAACAAACCGGGTATTTTTTTTCACTTATTAATATTACAGCCAGGCAGATGAAAGCACAAGTATAAAAATATGAAAATATTAAAAAGTTATAAATACCAGTAGCTGTAGACGAGCCCTTAAAATGGTGTCAGAGGTCAGGTAGCATAAAGTAATCTCCTAACCCTGATGGCCAGGGACTGAGAGACTCCGGGCCAGAAGTTTGGTAAAGGAATTTATTCTCCAGAAATGATGGATTGAGGTTACATTTCAGCAGCAAGGTCACAGCAATGAGATAAGGAAATACAAGGGAATCTGTTACTCATCATAGGTTTATCTCACTGGACCGTAGTGTTGCCACTCCTAATTTGCACCAGCACAAAGGTGAGCTGAAGGAGTTCACTGCTGCGTAAGTGGTTGTGTAAATAAAATGTGACGTGTTTCACCAGCTATGCCAACACTGAGCTCCTCTTCTATCAGGTCAAGGATTGCCCACAGGGGAAGGTCAGGCACAAGGTCAGAAGGGATCTGTGGTGCCCAAACAGGTCTCCTGCTCCAAACAACATGGGCTTTGATGGTGAAGAGCCACAGACCAAGCTATGGCACAGCCTGGGCACAGCCCCAGTCCCAGAGCTGTGTCCCAGCCCTGGTCTCTGAGGACCCGTCACCATACCACAACTACAACCTGCTGGTGGTTTTTACCTGGGCTGGCAAGCCACTGATGAAATCCTCACTGGAGAGCTGTTCCTGGCACCTACAGCCAGTGGCGCCTAATGACCCCATTCATGATGGACTGGGTGCTTGGGCAAGGGTGGGATTTCCCGTGTGGCTTCCCAGAAGGGACCAAGTGAGTTCAGATGCTGTAGTGATGGGGCAGCTAGTGATTCACAGCAAAAAAATACATGAAAACATCTTGTCTTGCTTCACTCAGAAGGAAACAGAGTGACTGGGGTCAGAAAGGGAACCTAGAATCAGAGCTCAGATGGTTTCTTCTATGGGATGATGAGACTGTTCCCCAGAAGTGCGTTGATTTCTGCATTTTGTGCTCTCCGGCCTTCTCAGTTTTTCTGAACCTTTCTATGCACTGTTAGCCTGTGGCTCTGGGCAGCGGGAGAGTAACTTCTTTGATTTTCCAAAAAGCAAGAACAGACTCTGCCCAGTGTTGGGAACTGAGCGTATTGACCCTGATCCTGTTCCTGGTGAAGTTGAAGCAGAGTTAAGGCCCATAAAGTAAGGCATATCCAACAAAAGCAAGGATGACTGAAATAGCCTCTACTCTGGACTGAACTAGAAGTGGCAGCGAGAAAAATTGTGGCTCTGCCGCTTGAGCTGTGAAGCTGGGTATGAGAAATCTGTAATGGAGTCACAGCTCCTACTCTAGCCATGGAGAAAGATGCCATGCTGGTGTTATGCTTACCACAGAGAGATCCCTTATTTCACTGCTCTGGCAAACTGCTGCCAGCAGGGGTTTTGTTGGATTTTTGTGTCGGGTTTTTCCCCCCTCTGCTTTCTTTGGTAGAGGAAATAATTTTTCTCCTTTCTGAGTTTGGAAGTTTCTGGCCTTTGACCCCCGTCTGCACATGGAGCAGTTCAGGGTCGGCTCCTGGGTGAGGAAGGGGTCAAAGCAAGGGATATCAGAAGGATGGCTCTGGAGAGCATCATTGCTAACATTTTTGAAGGACACTGAAAAACTGTTCCTGCTGTGTCTGGCATGGAGCCATGGCGGCCAATGAAGATGAGCTCTCCTGCTAGAGCTGAGGGTATGGCAGGGAGCTGTCAGATAACTCTGCTCTGCAGACGCAAGCCCTTGTACTCTCAGAGAAGAAAAAAGGGTCTTTCCCTTTATTCCTCCTTTCCGCTCTCCTTGGCTCTCTCTCCTCATTCGCCAAGATTATGTGCTGGAGAGAGGAGAGAGAGGATTTACTGGATTTGGCTGGTATAGAGTTAATTTTCTTCATAGTAGCTTGTATGCCTGCTGCCTGCCAGGTTTAATCCACGACAGAGGGAAAAGCAGCAGTTCCTCTTGCCTCCCCCTGTACTCCCACACCCCCTCCAGCTCCTCCCGGGAGGTCCCGACGTCTCCATCTCACTGCTGGAGGAAGCTCCTCCTGGCAGCACTGTGGGGTGGGATAAAGCACCCCGTGCCTCCGACTCACTGGGAGTGAGAGCAGCCATGCATGAAGAAGGCTTGGAGAGGCTTATTTTTACGTCTCCTCTGGGACCTTCACTCCTCTCACCTAAATAAAGCAAATGCTGGCTGAGAGCCCTGCTCCACCTGGGAGCTGAGACCCCATGCTAGATGGGATGAAAAAACCTCCATCAGTCTACACTAAGAGTATTTTCTTTGCTTGTGAACAGCTGATGACCCATGCAATCGTGTTGATGGGGCTATATGGGAAGAACAGCTCTCCAGGAGGAAAAAGCTCTGACAAACTGGCCCTGAACGGTCAGCCAAGCTGCTGTTCAGCTGAAGAGAAGCCCAGTAGGGTTTTTGGAGCCCCCCTCAAGTGCACAGATCCATGTGTAATGTGGATGGTGTCACTGAGGGGTGGTAGGGTGATTACCAAGCAGAGGTGCTCCAGGAGGCATGTTTTGCTTTGTGGTCACACTCGGGCAGCATCTATAGCAGAAGCTATGCCCAAGCCACCACGGGGTTGCATTGGCCTGAGCGTGAAGGCTGGTGAGCACAGTCAGGATGTGAACGTGCAGGCAGTCCTTCGCCCACTTGGGGATTTGAGGGCTGTAGATTCAGATCTGCCAGGACTTAGATGCATCCTGCGTGCTCTGGATATTACCAATAGTGCTGCCAGAATATTTGCTGTTGTTGCCAGCTATGACTGACAGCTTCACAGGGGGGTTCTTCCACCACCACATGTGGTGAGGAGCTCTCTGTACATGCAGCAGCAGCAGAAGGATTAAGCATTAGGATTTTGCATACTTCCATAGGTAACTGGCAATGCCGGAGGGATGGAGGGTTGCAGAGCTCACTGCTGGGGCTGAGGTTTTTGGGGGACACCAGGGTGTGGATGCACCAGAGGGGCTTGGTACACCTACCCAGAGAGCACCTGCATCCAGGCCAGGCCAGGCCAGGGAGAATTAGGATGCTGCCGTACCTCCAGCCGGGTCTGTGCAGACAGGCTGGCCCCAGCAAGCAGCCCCAGCGCTACCCACACAAATTGTGGTGCCTTCCCACAAGATCAGAATCAATCCCTTCAGCCTTACACTGTCATCTTGTTTGCTTGCTTAGCCTTTCCCCGTATATCCCATAGACAGCTCAGGGAAACGTGTTTTTTCTGGTATGGCCATGCCCATGTGCACCTGAGTAAGCTGACATTGTCCCAGCCTGAGCTTTTGCCATTCTAATGGCTTCAGGTTTAATCATAAAGCACTGTTATAAATAATGAATTGTGAGAGAAGACATCTTCCAGTAAATCCCGCTGTGTCTGCTTATGTTTGGATCACTGCATTATGCTAAAGTCAGCTGCTCAGAAGCTGTTAATGTGGGGAGGCACGGAGTGGATGAGGGAGAGAGGGAGGGAGGCATTAATCTGCTTTGTTGGGTGGTGATTAAGGGGCAGTGCTGGGGTGACTAAGTTGATGCTCGGTGGCCTGACTCTGCTCCGTGACAAACCACGGGCAAAACCAAGGCTAAGTCCAGTAGGAGCTGGATCAGACAGTTGTGTGCTTGATTCACGGTGTAAGGGGGATTGAATTCGTTAACGGACTCACCCGGGAACTCTGGCAAAGGGGTCATTTGACTACCAGGTGAGGGACAGATTAGCAACCAGCTAAATGGCAAGGAGCTTCAGAGAGGGATCGAAGGATATCCCCTTCCACTTTTACAGTGGATCCATAGGGTTTTCAGGTGGGATCTGCTAACCCCACATATTGCTTGTACAGCTGGAACACACCAGTCCTCAGGACCAGGGTACACAGGATCAGCAGTAGGAGCTTGTCCTTGCTAGGAAATGCCTTACATTACACTGACTTTTCTCTGAAAACAACGTCATGATTAGACAAGGCCTGAATCGAATTAAACACAATTCAGAAAATATAGCTGGGACTTACATGGCCTCCTTTGAGCAGTACCCCGAGTTTTGAAGGATTTAACCTCAAAACTCCCCTGCAAAGTACATGCCCTACAGTTCCCAGTTTATTAGAGAAGAGCTGAAACACAAGGAGCTCAGGCACTGCCCAGCTCAGCCTTGCAAGACCTGCATGACGCTGACCACCAAGAGCGGGCCCATCCGTGTGACAGATGCTGTGCAGAGACCCTGAATGAGCACAGGCTTTGCAGGCTATAGGATCAGAAGCCGTATAGCCGGGTTGTAGGGCTGCTGTAGCCAGGGGGAGCATCTCCCAGCGAAGGTGGGCTGTGCAGCCCCCACCAAAGGAAGCGCGTGTCTCGGGGCTCCCGGCTCCTCTCTCTGTGCGGTACGTGCTGTGCTGCGTCATGCTACCAGCCAGCCAGGCTCACTCACATCTCACTGCACACAAATGCCCTGAATCTCCTCTTCAAAAGTGGCTCGGTGCAGGTCCCCACCTCCAAAGGTTTGCTTTTATAACGCCCCCGCACAGCTAGCCGTGGATAATTAATACCGATGGAAACGAAGGACTTCACAAGCCTACCCAAAAGTGGACTGATTGGAAAGTCCTGCTGCTCACCAACCTGTTTTAATGAAAGTAAATGACTCTAATGAAATATCGTGCTGTGAACAATCGCATGCTGGCTCTGGACTGATTCAGTGCAATTCCCAGGGCTCTCTCTGCCCTGTGCAGCCAAAGGCAGCATCGTCCCCGCCAGCCATGCGTCCGTGCCTCTGGCTGGAGGTCCAGTTCACAGACCCCTTTTTCCTGGGACGTGCGCCCTCGGCCAGGCCATCCTGCTGCTCAGCCACCGCCACCGAGGGGTCACTGTCCAGACTGGGGCTGCAGCCACGGTAATGCTCCAGCCATGCAAAGCAAGGAATGTCTTGTGGTTCCAAGTATCCCATATCCCATCTCCCTGACTTTGACTCAGCCCACCCCCAGGGACTTTATGCGTTATAGGAATCTGGATGGCAAATTTCAGTAAGAACCTGAAATATTGTCAGTGAGCAGCACTTTTGAAATAAGACATTACTTTTTAAATAGCACGGGAACTCTGGCTATTTATTTACTTATTCAGCACTCTCAATTTTTAAGCAAAACTTTATTTAGTTTTGATGTGGAATGAAACATTTCCTGGTGTTTCAAGATCATTCACATTTTTCACTCATTTAGGTTTTTATGTGGCTGTTTCTCCTTCTCTGCTTTTCCATCGTGAATCCTCCTATCTGGCAATAATGGAACTTGGAGAAAAGGAGGAAAAAAATAAAGAAAACTATTCCTTTTTTTGTGTTTTAAATCACATTGAGCCAAAATGAGAAACACAGTTTTACTGCAGATTGGAAAAATTACATAGGGGGCGGGGGGGAAAGAAAGAGGAAAATGTAAATTGTTCTAATCATCTCTGAACTAGGATTGCTCCCATTTCCACCAGCTTCCAGTTCCCGAACCCCCTGCTGAGCAGGCAGTCCCCATGCCTGCTGCAGAGTGCTTGTCTTACAGACCTGCCTGCAGCATTTCAGCCTCCAGCCAAGACTGAGAGTGCTGCAGACCCTGGCATTTAACCTTTCAAAGGGCTCCGCTGTCTCGGAGACACGCTGTGAAAATCTTCTCTACTTAATGTGAGTTCTTGGCCTGACCCTGAAACATTGAGTGGTTATGGCAGAGAAAGAGTCTGTGATGGGTGATCAATTTAAGATGGTAAACAGGCTGTCAAGGACTGTTCCAGGAAATACATTTTTTTTTGAGTCATTTTTATGTGAGAACATGAGGAGGGTAAGTGGAGAAAGCTAACAAGTGTATTCGCTTGGAATTAATAACATCTGAGTGAGATACAGAGGCTTCCCATTAGCTAGCAGTAGCACAGAGACATCTGTGGAATGGATGAAGAATAACAAATGCAAGTGACGTAACTACTGCAGAAAATTAGGTTTTTTCAAGACAGCATTCACCTGTTAGGCTGGTCATCTCCTTCCAGTGTGGGATGGCATTTTATTCTCAGGTCAAACCATTCTGGGCTCAGAGAAGCTAGAGCCTCAGCTGGTTCAAATCAGCAATATCCCCGTCACCACCCAAAGCCGGGGGAGTTAAGGCATTTACACCTGTGGAGTCTCCCTCGGGAGATTTGCTGAATGATCTCAGGGAGGGCAGAGAACTGAGAAAGGGTTGGGCAGCAGCAAAGAGTTTCTGACCTCCTGTCCTGACTCTGAAAGATGCACCTCGATTAGGAAAAAGTAAGTGTTAATTTTGTTTATCTTTTTTTTTCCCCCTTTTTCCCAGCACCAAGCAAATAGGGGTCCACAATGGGCCTCTGAGCCTTCCCCCACATCCCAGGGATGCCTGTAGCTTCCCTCATCCAGTTTCATGGGACTTAGCCCTTTCCTTAGGGCACAGCCCATCTCCTGGGTGCACTTCCCGGCCAGCCCTCCAGCCACTGGAAAACAGGGTCTCTCCATTGCTTTTAACAGTGCTTTCTGGTTTATCCTGGGTGCGAATTTAGCTCTTTGACCTCCATGGGGGTTGTGTGGCCCCTAGGTTATGCCTTAGAGCTCCTGGGCCTCTCTGGTCTTGCTATGGGTTTGCTTAGGGTGGGCAAGCTGGCAACACCGCTCCTGTCACTAGCTTTGGCTAAATCCTGAAGACCTAAACCAGCTCCTAATACCCCTCCCATACTTGTTCTTTTTGTTTCCCGTGTTATTTCTCCTCTTTCCTTTTGCTGTGACTCAGTCTGGTGAGCCTGGGATGAAAGCAGCATGTAACAGCAATGATGGGAGTGGGACAGCACTGCTACCAGTTTACTTGGTCCCAGGGGTGATGATAAAATTGTGTTTGGACCGAAGGCTCCCCAGACCCATGAACCCGGGGATGACAGCAAGTGAGAGTTGTCCTAGGGCTGCAAGCTGACACGGCCTTTATAGGCTGCTCGTTTGTGTATCTGCGTGTGTTTAATAAGTTGAGGAGTTTGTTCAGTAATTGCTACAGTGAAAGCAAGCCAGCAATAATGCTATGCAATGTTCAGACTTATTTAACTATTTGATATTATTACAGGGAGATTTTCTCTTCTGTTTACCCTTGAACACTCTTGCTCTTGCCCTCTCATGGTTCTGTACCCTGTCTCTGGATTCTTCTCTTGTCTCGAGGTGATGTTTTCCCTTTAGTCCCACACTCCCTTATACGTGCCCAAGTGTACTCCCTATTTCCTTCACCCTGACTTTGCTGTGTGCCATCTTCCATACCATCCCCTCCACTAGGAACATCATCTCCAAGGTGTGCTGGTACCTCTTCCATGCAACATCATCACAAAGGACCCACACGCCGTTCCTCACTCCTCTCGCTCGTTTATGCTGTGTTTTTCCTGTACCTTTCCCCCTCTATTTCACCTCCTGCGCTCTTGGATGAGGTGAGTGCACAAGCTAACCTCTTCGAACTTTTCACCACAATTAGGCAGTGACAGAGCTGCAGGGAGAAGGAAGCCCTGGACCTCTTTGGTGAGAAAGGTGCCCATGGGCAGGAGCAGAGGAAAAGCTGAGGGAGCCGCAGAGCAGTGTCTGGTCGGAGTGGGGCTGTGAGTGGTGTAACAGGGGGGCTTACTGCATAGGGTCTTGACTGCATAGTGTGCTTTACACATCCTCCCACTTCCAGGCACTGGTATCTTTGGCTATGAAGTAGTTGTGGTAATATTCTATTCTATTCTATTTTGTTCTGTTCATGTCATGCTGCCATGCTTATAACTTGTATATACTCCTCTTGGATCAGAGCCTGCTGTCTGCTGGACATGACCCACCCATTGCACATACTCAGAAGTGCTAAAGAAAGGTAATAACAACATATGTCTTTTTCATCAGTGGATCTTGGAGTGCTCCACGGAAGATGCTCGGACAGTCTTCTTTGCATGAGGGGGAAGCTGAGGCTGCTAAGGGTCTTGTCCAAGGTCACCCAGCAAGTGGATAAAAGAGCCAGGATTCAAATCTTGGGATCCTTCGCTTCAGTGCAATGCTCTGTGTCATAGGTCTTTAAACAAAACGGCACAAAACACCTCTCCCTCAATTCTCACCTTCGCGGAATAACAAAAATTACTTTGAAGTCCAAGGTCACATTTCACACATTGCCTGCTGTGGCGGTGTGTCTGCATCCACCCTCCTCTCTGGACTGGGACCGGGAGGATTGTTCAAAGCAGCAGAAGAGACTATTGCATGGACAAAAGCCCCTGGCATGGACACACGAGGGTTGTTGCAGGTACAAAAGCCATCTGTGAGTTCTGCTGGCACAATCTGGGCAGGAAATTTTACAAACATGCCAACTTTCCTGTGTAACTTCATCTCTCCCAGTATATGCATGATTCATTCAGACATATCTTTACCCCATACTTTTCCCATTTCTTTTCAATTTATTTGAACTATATCTCTCTCTTCTCTCTTCTAGAGAATGCATTGTCATTTCACCAGTGCAGAGAAAAAATGTGAATTTTTTAAAAGTAAAGAAAAAAAAAATCATATTTCAATCTATTTTGTGAGCATTTTGATGACAGAAATCATTATCAACAACCTATAAGTCAGGAAGATCAGTTACTGCCACAGTCAAGCCCTTTACCTCCTACTTTTCTGTTTCTTTTTTATATCCGTATTTATTCTTACAAATCCTTCCTTTTAGAGCCTTCTTTTCTTTATAAACACACCTTTTTTATACCTGTTGGATCACATTGTGGTTTAGGTACATATTTCTGCTTTCTTAAGGTCTGAAAATGTGTACGGTCTAATGCTTGGCATGGAGTTATGTCACAGCTAGGGGGTTATTAGCAGCAAATTAAGCAAGGATTAATTCTTTGCCCACACATTTCTTGCAGCAATCTGGATCTGCTTATCTGTTTGGTATGATGATTTGGCAAAAAATACCGTGAGCTCTTGGTGTGTCTGTCTGTATGGGTATGTAGCAGCTGTGGCAAGAAAGGATCACGAGAGGTGGCCCCATAGCAAAAGTCTTGCAAGTGAGACATTGGTTTGTTCAAGTGAAGCCTCAAGAGGTCTAAACAGGGTTAGTCACTTCAAAGGTATTTTTTTAACAAGAGAGGTAACTAAAGGTGTATAAGCCTTCAATGACAACATCTTGTTTGACTGATTGATGAAGATAGAAAGTTTTGCCACAATAATAATTAGCATGCATTGCCTAATGTTTTTCTTGGAGGTGGATAATGTCTAGGACCTTGCAGGGGAGAGGCAGGGAGAAGAGCGTTTGGAAAAAGAAGTTACAGATCCCAAATACACAGCTTAGCTTACGCTGCCAGAAAGATGCCAGAGCATCCAACTGACCCTGGGGCCTGTGCACGGAGCTGGACTCAGAGGACTGAGGTGCAGTACCTGGTGCTAACCTTTTGCTTTCTTCTGGCCAAGCCAGCTCCTGCCTCAGTTTCTCCATTTGTAAAACAGTGCTAATTATATGTTTACTCCCTTTGTGAAATGCTTTGAAGCCTACTCATGGTAAATGTTACCTACAGGACTGGTAATGGATATTATAATGAAATTATAATCAAATTTTATATATATATAATTTGTATATACATAATAATTAAATTATAATTAAAACTGCTATTAAAATTTAATTTTTGCATGACTTGAGACAACATATACAATAGTTCCCAGTAAGCCAGAAGATCACAAGTTCTTTTAGTATAGAGCAAAACCGCCATTAATTTCAAGCTGGAGTTTTAGTGTAAGCAAACCAACAAAGGAAAGCCTAAATTAAAGAAAAGTATCAAGGAATTCCAGGATTGTTAGTATTCTACTGAGCATTTAAGTTATTTAAGCAGAGGTGCTTTTCAACATTGTTTTGACAAACACAGAAAAGTGGGAGTAACAGAGTTCAGTCCTCTGCATCAAAAGTGAAGATCCAGATACGGTTTTGTCCATATTTTTGGTCTAAGCTCAGCATCCCTAACTCATAACTCAGACAGATGTGTTGACTTTTTTGAAATTGGCAAAAGGTTTGATTCTTCCTTAATTTAAGTGGCTGTTGGCTGCCGGTCAGAGGAACTTTACTCCTTCCCACTGGTTTGCAGTGTAAGAATAATTCAAGCTTTGCATTAATTTGAAAGCTCTCTCCTAAAACTCTAACTTCCAGTAGCTGTTCGATTTAATAAAAAAAATCAAAATGTAAGCTAGGTTGATTTATATATGACTCAAATTCCCCAGGAGCATGATCTTCAAAAAAGAAAAAGAAAAACATCAATATAATGCAACCAATGTCAGATGCAGGACATAGTTCTCTAACTGAAGATGGAGTGAATTGCATTTCCAATTTACCAACACATCAGTCACCTTCATATCAGAAGCTCTGTGACATTTAATGAGTTTGTCTTCTTAATGGGGCACTGGACGCATTACAGAATTAGGGTTAGAGCCAGAAATGCATTTAGCTGCTTAATGCCTAATTCCCATTAATTTCGGTAAGAATGAGGTGCGAAAGTACCGCTGTGGGGTCCCTTTGCATTTAGCTGTGATGGCTTTACATGTTAGAGGAATGAGGAGCAAAATGCAACCTTTTGCTTACAGTGCTCCACTCCTCTTTCGTTGCATTGCTCTGGCAAATGCACCAAATCCGCCCCAGCAGTCCCCTCGAGTGGGTGACTTCCCTTCAGACCCGTGGGCTCCCCAGCTCCCCACCAAGCCTGTGAAGGGCAGGGATGAGGACCACGGTCAGTACGTAACAGATTGTGGGACTCCCTTTCCAAGGTCACCATTTAAACGTCCCCTCCGCAGCATGCCTTCTTCATCCTCCCTAGCCAGACCTTACCAAGAAGTTCCTCCAGCTTGCAAGCCTGGGATTTGTGCAGAAATTGGGCACAGTGAATGGGAGAAGGATGATCACGCTCTGGTCTCGCTTTGACATGAGAAGTCTGTAGTTTGTACCATGGACCACCCAGACCCCAGGGCTGAGCCTGTCCCTTCCATTGGATGTTACCTAAAGGATCTGGGCAGCAGGCACAGCGCACACAAAGCCTTCTCCAACGGCAGGCAGCAGAGAGAGCTCAGTTGGACTTGGCTGCAGCTCTCAGGAGCTATTGGTAACACACTTGGCTTGTTTAGAAAGGTGCCCTCAGCTCGCCTGCCTTCAAAAACCTCTCATTTTGCTTACAAGTGGCGCTGTGAAATCACTCCAGTTGTCCTGAATTCTCGATGACGGCCACATGATTCCCACAGACACAGCCCAAGCGTTGCTCCTACTTCAGGAGAAACTCTTGACGTGTTTAATTCCTTGTGCTGAGACAGCTATCAACATGGCTCTGCTGTATGGCTACATGATTAGATAAATTACTGTTTTGTGGAAACTGTGCCTGGCGCACACTTCTAGCTCAATATCTGGAGGAAAACTAAGGCTTTATTTAGGTTATCTGCTGCTAGGAGACATGAAAGCTTTGCCACCATCTGTGGTTTATGGCTCCTGTGTTGTGGTTGAAGATGTGTTAGAGCCCCAAATCGAAACTGGCACTCTCCTTTGGTGGATGCTGCAGAGGAGACAGGCTCTGCCACCCAGTCCCAACATATCTAAATAAGCAAGAAAGTCATCAGGAGAAAGGGAGGACTGTACAGGCTGGGCCCTGAGGCAGAGCTTGACTACTGCAGAGGTCCTTAGTGCATGCTGACCTAACTCAGGAATCAGGGACCTGGGTATTCGAGAGGAAGTTTAGTCTGAGGGACTTGCTGAAGGTCACACAGGGAACCTGCGTTCCTCATACAGTTAGGAACTGAAAGAATATGGCAAGTTGTTGGTCAGTGCCTGGACCACATGGAAATTATCTGATGATAATGTTCCTTATTGTGCTTTTAGAACAATTGCACAGTTGCCCAAGAAAGACAGGCAGAGGGCTCGATCTGGCATAACTCAACTCCTGCCAGTTTTGCTCAGTGAGAATTTACCCTTTAGGACCTATAGACTTTCTTTCTCTTATCTCTGTGGGTATCTTGGCAGCCATTAAGCTGTAATTTCTAGAAATATAGGTAATTATTTTTGCCTTGAGTCACTTTTGTCAGCAAAGGTGCTGTTGGAGAGTTTTACAATGGCTCAGGTGGAAGAGATTTCAATGGGGAAGAAGGCAAGGAGACTCCTGGGAGGGCCTGGAAGGGCCTCTGGGTTGAGAGAGTTTTTGAAGAAGGAGAAGACTTTCTGGGGGGGGGAAGGCGGGAGCCATACTGCAGCAAGAGACTGTGGGTAACCACAGTTGATAAAGGTGCTTCATTCTGTTGAAACCTGGTTTATTTTGCTGAAACCCAGTCAGTAGGAAACATCACTTTGGATCTGAGTTTCTTGTTCTCCTGTACAACTCCAAGTGAGCCCTTCACAGTGCCACTGGGTTAGTCAGGATGAATGCTTTCAAGGCTCATGGATACATCAGGTGTACCTTTAAAATGGAGAGAGATTTTGCAAGAACTAGGAGAAATCAAGATTTAGCATGTGAGATAAAGGTGGAAGCTGCTTTAATTATAGATTCAGTGCACATTGCATTAAGGATTACTCAGTAATGAGATGACCACTCAGTCCCCATATAAGCTCATTAAAGACTGATAGGCTTGTCTTTTAAACATTTGCTCGTCACTGTGCCAGATCTTAAATGGTTCTCTCCTGGTAATGCAGCTGTACCTATTCAGCAGACCTAGCTTTTCTTAGGTTATTGAAGATGCATAAAAAAATGAATCTGCAATGCTTCAAATCTGGGATCTTAAATGCTGACTGCTTAGCCTCTCAGAGGACCTGTGGAGCAGCCACTGGACTTCTAAAGGTTAAATTCTGCAACCAAATTCCATTATGTTTTTAGCAACATCATCCGAGTCTGGCTGGCTCAGTTATCGGCCTGATGAGAGCTGCATTGGCAACCCTGCGTGGTCAAAGGTTTGGATCGTGCTTCATACTGCATTTCAGTTTGTAGTTGCTTTCCCTGGATCTCCCATGGTCTGCAGAATCTTTCTTGGTGGTTGTGAAAGGACCACAGGGGCTGCAAACCCACCAGGATGCTAGCAAAAACTCCAAGGGGGTGGAGAAAAAGTGTTGGAGACTCACCACCAAACAATATCTGAGTGTTTCTGGCAAACTCTCACTCATCTTGAAATGAGCTTAGCCAGTTTCTTATAGGAGGAAAAAAGGCTTATGCATCTAAGACACTGTATCTGGAGTCAATGCCACCTTTTCCATAGATTACTCCTGTGACTTCAGACAAGTAACCTATCTTTTCCTTGCCCCATTCTCAGATAAAACAAGAATAATAAAATTTGCCTATGATTTGTCTCCATCCGAGGTTGAGGTAATTCAAGAGCATTTCAATTGGAGTCAATGGATTTGCAAGGATGTAAAAACAGGTGAAATGAAAAGTGGTTGGTTACAAGTCTACTTGGAGTTAAGGTGTCCCTGGCTGTGTTTACACCTCACTGCAGGATGTGTATATAATACTTGGCACGCTATGTCACGATCTCAGCTGGAGTCATTGGATGATCCTACCCTATAATTAATAAACATGGCCACGTTCACTGTTGTCTAAATATGACATGCAAAACTTTTAACGGCAGAGTATTTTTCATTTGATAGTCTAAAACAATCTCAGAACAATACTCTGATTTCTACTTTAAAAATCTGTGCTCTTCACTGGCCTCATGGAAAGAAAACAGCCCTGTGCCTTGTCTCTCAGTCTAGAGAACGAAGGGGGAAAAAACATTTATATGTCTAATGCCAAAGTCATTATCAAAGTCTTTAACATTTACAGCATTTTGAAGTGAATCACCAGCCTACATCTCATCTGAGCATCTATTTTTTCCCCATAATCTGCTTTTAGAGGGGCTTTTAACTGCATCAGACTTTTCTTTCCCATTAAAATGCTGTCTGGATGATTGGAAAATAGAATAGCCAGTCTTCATTGCTCAGTTTCCATAGTGAATGTCTGGAGCAAAGGTCTGTGGGATTATTCAATTACTGCAATAATGGCCTTTGACCTGGTAAAAACAATCCAAAAGACAGAATTCATCTATTGGATTATTTTTAACATTAATCATATTCTATTTAGAAATCACAGTAGAACAGCTACGGTTCAAGACAGACTGCAAACTATTTGTGTGTACTTTATTGAAGTGGCTTAAATTTTTATGTATATAGTTACACAAATAGTGTCTTTAGGGATTTCCCCACACACACATTTATATACTTTGCTAAATGTGCTTCAGACTGCAAAGCCTCCTCTCCGAGCAGCACATTACCAGCACTAAATACAACAACTGGTGTGATCTGAGCACCCTGTGTAGATATTAAATTGCAGATAAACAAATGTTCTCGATCCTGAAACTGCAAAAGCGAGGGAAAGCAACAACACCTTTCACTTGAGGCTGAACTGTTTGTTTCCATGGATTAAATGAAGAGTGAACAGCCTCCAAAAACTGTCCCCATAACACTGCCCCATGTCCACATGTCATAACCTTCCCCCACTTCTTGCAAGACGTGACTTTGGAAAAGAGCGAATCCCTGCTCAGAAAGGACTTGTTCCTGGACAAACTCCAGGGAAAGGTTCCTGGGATCACCAACACATGCGTCATCTAGACGCGCTCCCCTAACGTCCCCCGAGCCGCCGACTGCAGCCGGGGCAGGCGGTGCTGCAGCAGGGCCGTGCCACCGCTCCCAACGCACAGCGCCTACCGGCTCAAAGCCCAGGTCCTCCCGGGGAAGGAGGACAGATACAGGGCTAGCAAAGCAGCTCTGTGGGGCTGCAAATCATGATTAGGTTTTAAGTGCAAGTACCAGTTGAAAAACACTCACTGTTCTTGCAAACTAATATAGGATCAGATGCCCTTGCTGAAATTTCTGGAGGTTTTTGTTGGCATGACGCTACACCCATAGCAAGGACACATTAAGGACATTGGCAAAACAAATAAACATCTGAAAAAGGAATTCACACAGCAGTAACGCCGGCAACATGCGGCTTCCCACCCAGCCATTTTAGAAATTACAAAACACATCTGCTTGGAAACCTGGTGACTGTAAAGAAGATGCACACTTGATCAGGAGCACAGTGTCCTGCTTTAAACTCCTTCATCCTACTGTGGGAAGAAGTAGATTTATTCTTTGGCATCAGAGGCAGTGGTACCATGGGCACCAAACTCTCCATGCAGGCTCCCGCGGGGGAAACAACCAGCCGGCTGCTCACAGCAGGTTTGCTGGATGCCCGACAGACTTGCTTGGTACATCTTGCTGGTGGTATAACTGTGCAGCGTGTTGATTACTGAAAAAAGAGTGGTCCCGCTGGGCTGATTGAGACGAAGGGACGGGAGCATCCTTCCCTCTGGTGAGACCTCAAGTTCCGTTGGCCAAACGCCGGCTGTGCCTGCTGCTCCCGCACCCCTGTGACCACCAAGACTCTGCATGTGCTTTAAGAGGGTGTTTCTTTTGTGTTGTTTCATGCCGACGTACTCATTTCCAGGGAAAACCTCCCTATCAGGAGTATATTTGAGAGAGACGTGTTTGCTCTCAGATACACCTCCACAGTAAAATAAAACTTTCACTGGTACAAAGGGATAGAGGTCTGCCCTGGAGCTTCTGAAATAGTAGGTGAGATGAATCCTGCAAATTGCCTGCTACAGAGCAATCGTTAGGCTGCAATGGTGTGGCTGTGTGGCTGCGTCCTTACACCGGGGCCAAGTAGAGTCCAAAGGGATTTAGATGCTCAGTCTGTCCTGGCTCTGCCCCAGGGCTGGATGACTTTTCGAAGTCCCTTTCAGCCTTTATTTTTGATGATGCTGTGATAAAATTTGAGAGAATGAAGAAAAGGTATAACTTTTTTCCCCCTGAATGAAAATGAGTAATTTCTTAATGGAGGCATACCCAATAAATCATCAGCGCTCACTCCGACAGCAGGACACGGCACCCTGTGATGGGTCAGTTATAAATGGCCCAGCAGAAGAATCTGTTCTACACTGGGTGAAATCAGAAGCAATTCAGAGCAGGTGACATGGCTTTGCTGAGGGGAAAATCAGATGCTAGAAACCTGCTGTACGTGGAGGAAGAGGCTGAATGCAAAGGAGTTCCTAAAAGCCCAGTTCTTCCCTGAGAGCCCTCCAGGTGCCTCCCAGCTCACTGGAGGCTTCACTGCTGCCTCCTGCTTGGCAGGAATGTGTGTGTGTGTGCGTGCACGTGTGTTTCTGTGTGTGTGGCCAAAATGCACGTAACACAGCCTCCGACGGCGTTGCCCTGGTTTATCAGTTAGCCTCGCCACTGATGAGGCACGGTGCCGAGAGCAGAGAGAGAGCGCTGGTGGTGCTCAGCAGCATCCCTCCAGCCAGCGGAGCACTGCGGGAGGACTTTCCCACACCGAGGTTTTGCAGCATCGGTGCCACTGACCCAGGAAAGTGATTACAGCAAGCAGGGGGTGAATAGGGACCCACCGCACAGATGGCCATCACTTCGAGGGGTACCGTGGGTATGTCTGCTGCCCCAAGAGCTCGCAACGCATGGGAGGTGCGAGAGCAAGGCGCAGCCCGGTGTGTGGCAGTCTCAAGGAGGTGGCGGGGGAAGATTCACATGATCCAAGGGGATGCTTGCACAGAACATGGCTTTGCAAAAGATGTTTGTGCTTTACCCCCTCAAAACGTAATGGGATGGAAAAAGCAAAGCCAATAAACTGGAAGCCCACCACAGAGTGCTGCAGGCACAAACTCCAGGGCAGAAAGGGTGAAAACAAGCCTGCAACATCATGTCCCTGCTGAGGAAATACCCCACAGGCTTACGTTGGGCAAGGAGTGAGAAAAGCAGCTGATGCACAGCGTCAGTGACGGCTGGTACGAATGGAGCGCTGCCAGATCCCTGGTCGAGCATCCCTGGGATGAGCCCCTTGCTCAGCTGGGGATGATCTTCGAAACCCTGCCCCTGTACAAGGGCTGTGTTTGTTGCTGAAAACCAGGGCTGTGCCCCAACCCATGGGGTGCAGGCAACACCCACAAATGGGGTCTGCCAGTACCCCAAAAAAACTTTGGGCCCCAGGACAGCAGCCACATGCCCTGCCTCCACCCGTAGGCTGCTTTCCAAACCCGGTGCTGAAAATGAAAAATCTGTCCCCAGATTGACACAGGTAAAAACTCTTTATCTTGGTACTGGGAATTTCCAGTGCCCTGTCTTGGAGCAATGACTTTGCAGCACCTCTGCCCGATTACCCAGCACCACACCCAGCGCTTTTGGCCATCCAACTGTTCGAAGCGGTGTGCAGGTAGCTGGAAAGAAATCAACGACTTCAAGATGGGAGATGTACAGCCAGATTATAAAAAAGCCAAGCAAGCCCGCACTAGCACAGGCTTCTGTAAAAGCAGTGAGAGCTAATACATGTCGCTGTGTAAGCACTGCTTTTGATAGGGCTTTAATTGGGAATTTTTATTCAGCGTTGACTCTCTTTTATCAAGTCCTTGTCTGCACGAGGTTCTTCTAGGCACGGTAAAATGAGATTCATATTACCACATTTCTGCTCCTCCAGGCATTTTCACTTCGCTTTTCCCCTCTGCATATGAAAAGCAGCACAGTAATAAGCGGCATTTCTGTAGAAAATACTGCCCCCGGACACAAACTGCATTCACAATTACTTCTCCTTATGGGGAAAATAAGGTGACTGAAGACGTAAAGATAACAGCACCTTACCTTCGTTAGGCTGCTTTGATCATGGAGGATCTAACCGAGTGCCAGAGAATCTGATCCCGAAGCAATAAATCATGTGAATGCAGCCCAGCATTTCCAGGATTATTTTTTTTAAATACAAACAATAGTCATACATGAACAAAGCCTGAGAGGTTCTGACTGTCACATGTCTCCCATGAAAGCTTTGCATAAAAAGGGTGGGAGAGTATGAAAAATATCCATGGATTACCATACACTCAAACATTCTTCATTTTCCTTAAAAACTGAGTCCCATTTCCTAAACCATGGCAATCTGCTGTTGACTAGCAAGAGGTGTGCAGGTGGAGAGCATGGCCGTTACATGGGTGCAGTTGTGATTCAAGCAGAGTAAGTGGGGCTGATCATAGCCCAGAGATCTGGAATAAAACCATTTTGTTTCCTCTGTGGCTGCAAGGGAGTGGAGTTACACCCATCCAGCTGTGGGGAGACCTGGGTGCCCATCTCTGCTCCTGGAAAACCCTTATCCCAAGTATCCTAGAGCCTGGAGGT
The DNA here is from genome assembly GCF_000690835.1 of Fulmarus glacialis. Classification (NCBI taxonomy): domain Eukaryota; kingdom Metazoa; phylum Chordata; class Aves; order Procellariiformes; family Procellariidae; genus Fulmarus; species Fulmarus glacialis. The sequence goes on from NW_009209964.1 coordinate 41,326, forward strand.
TAAGGAATTACCCTGCTACAGAGATGTTTGCCTTGTACCATGTGGAGAAGGGCTTTGGGTATGTGTCTTCTATATCTATAAATACGAGCTCTCTGAGAGCAGCTGGAGTCCCATCCCTCTAACTTCTTGTTTTCAGGGCACAGGCAGTCCAGCACAAACCCAGAAAGAAATGTATGTGACAGTGGGGAACGGAGTAGGCAAGAGCTGAATGTCAGTGGCATTACACTTTCGAATGTAAGAGTCTCCATTTCCTTTATTAACTTAGCTTAAAGACAGGTGATATCAAACAGGTGCTTTGCAGTCAGATAACACAAGCTTAGCGCCTGGGATATTCCCATGGTAGTAGTTTTAGCTGTAGTAATTCAGAAAACGTCTTAGCCTGAACTACCCACCCAAGACACTGACCATATCTAGCATTTTTAAGAGTGAGCTGTAAAGCACAGTAGGGTGTTTTAAGAAAAACTTAGGGGGTCTGCCTCTCCTTATGTAATAAAATAAATACAGAGAGCCCACGTGTGAACAATATACTTCACACCCAACAGGAGCTTCTGACCACTGATGGACTCACGAAAGGACACGCTAGCAGAGACGCAGTTGCTGCATACAAATTCTGCCATTGGCAGAGCCGCAGGCCCTGGGAGCTTTCTTTGCTCTCACACTGTGTTGGTGGAAAATTTAACTTCCAGTGCCTAGTTCTCAGCCAGATTCCTTTTCGACTTGGTTTTAAACAGCCTCACCAGACCATTCCTTAGGTGGCTTCAGTTGCTGCAGCTTGGCTTCCTGAGCTGCCCAGCTCGGGGATGGAAACTGAAGTGAAAAGGAAAAAACAAAAAGTAAGGTTTTGCTTATCAGCTGCAAGAAGATGGTTTCACAGGCCTGACTAGGAAAGTCTTCCCAAAATCTGCTTTCATAAGCTCTCCAATCTACCCTCCGCTGGCTGGCTCACAGATACTTTGTTGGCTCAGTAATGAGCTGTTATAAGTGAGACTCCTGTAAATCAGATGACTCTGTAGTCATTTGATGCTTATATTCGGCATGCTGAGTCATAAGGATGGGGGTTACATCATGTCAAGTTAACCATGCAAAACGAATTACAGACAGAACAGCCAGCGCCAGGATGCGCACTGGGAAGGTGCGTTCATGCCGCACGGGTGGCCCCGAGGTGCAGGAGCTGGGCAGCCATGGTCCTGCCCTTACCCCAGCCATGCCTCACTGTCGCTGGGGTTTTGTCCCCCACCCTTGCTCCTGGCACAAGTCTTCTTCCTCTGGTAGGAATATCTCCTGCAAACAGCACCTACGACAGACTGCTACAAGGCCCCAGACAATGGCTGGTCACACACCCAGGTTCAGAGCAGGGTCGGACAGGGTGTCCTGGCGTGGACTTACACAGAAGACACTGTATTTTTCTTTAAAACAAAAAAAGCCAAATTATGTTATTTTCCAATGCAATGTTCCCTCTTAATAGCCTTTCCCTGACCCTGCCTGTTGGCTGTACACTTCCCTCCTTGAGCTATGGCTTCATCCTTGTGGTTTCTCCTCTTCTGCATCTTCTTGCTCCCTGAGTCGTCCCCAGCCCTGTGCCCTCTGTCTCCTTGTCTTCATACCCATGTGCTGACTCTTACTCTGTGATAAATGCTAGGCAACCTTTAGACTTCCTAAAGATAACAATTGTCATTTAAGGGCTTAATGCAGTAGAGAAGCCACAGAAGCCTCTCTCAGCAACCCTTTTGGATAATTACAGTCGCTGTTAAATACTGCCCTGTGCTGCAGTTGGATGTACCCACTTCTCGCATCGAGCTGTGGGATCTTTTTGTGTCTTTGGCTGCTCAGAGTTCACAACAAAACCACGTAGACAAGCAGAGTGGAAAATAACCATATTATCACCTTCATTTTTCATGGGGGGGGCAGCTTAGAAGAAAGAGCATTTCACTCCATTTGTCTTATAGTAGTCTTGCACCGTAAAATAAGTCAAAAGCTTGCAAGCTGAAGCCAGGACAAAAATCCTGTAACCTCACCAAAAAGCAGTTATGTTATCCTGGTATTCCCCAGTGAAATATTTTGCAAGTTGCCTCTGACAGGACAGTCTTAACTTCCAGTTTTTCCTTTGGATTGCAGAAGGCAAAGAAACCTCAGTGCATCTGCAGCAGGGGAAAAATGATGACTTTGATGGTTTAGCAGTCAAGCCACTCACCTAGGAGAAGGGGCACTCTGCTCCAGAAAACCATTTCCTTATTTTATCTGCTAAATATTTAAGGCAAAATACACAACAAGGTTTGGCAGTCATCTACATACCCTGACCACTAAGTCACAGTCATATTTGCAGCGGTGCCCTCTCTGTCTGATCAGAGTCTAAGTTCCTTGCTGCACAGCAGACCCATTTTCAGCAAGAGTGATGGGAAGTCCCACCAGCCCCCACTGGACTTGGGGGGGATTTGAATCCCTTCACTCACCAAATCTGGCTCCCCCACTTCTTGGACCAAAGCTCCAGCCTCTGCATAATCACTGAAAAGGAGGAATGGGAATTCATTTGGAAAGAAAAAAAGCAGCTCTGGTGAGGTCTGTGAAAGGTGGTGTGTCTACACCTGCCTTCAGGAAAAGGTCCTGGGTGGTGGATCCCAGCTGGGTGTAGATGTCTCCTCGCAATCCTGAAAAGGATGCTGGTCCCATAGAGGGACAAGTTTTCAGGTATACCGTGTGCTGGATGGTAATACAGTAGCAATGTCAGCCACTGACAATCAGTGTCAAGAAACCAACATGTTTAATGGGCCACTGTGGGTGGAAACCAGGAGAAGGGCAGAGGCCAGGTGGCCAGCAGACCCTCACCGGCTGCTGGAGAGGGCTCTGTTCAACACACGGTTACAGAGTCTCTGTCTGAATGCTCAGAATCTCTGCAAGGCACAATGCTGTGCTGAGATGCCCTCACTTTCCATAGAGTAGGAAGGGGTTATTTCTTAGGGAGTCCCATTACCTCCGGTGGTACAGGAGTTACCTTCCCTCTCACCGACTGCTTATCCCTCCTCCAGCCATGAACGTATTTCAGTTATGCGACCACTTTTGTGTGTTTGGGATCATCTTTTTGTTCACGAGCAGAGTATTTTCCTAGGGAGATCGGTACAAAAGCATCACGTGGTTGATTTTTGTCCCTGTTCTCTGGAAAACAGCACAGCCTGCCCGGCAGCGTCAGGCCAACCACGGAGGAGAAAAGCCATCTCTGCGAGCCCTCCTGGCAGGCTTGTGGCTGGAGATGGTGCTGTGCATCGCGATGGCTCCTGTTACCAGCAGTGCAGGAACCGGTCCCAGACTTTTACGGCAGGCGATGAGCAGCAGCTGCAGCTGATGGTGTGCCCATGTGCGCTGGTGGCGTGGCCGTCCCTCCCCGTGCGCCTGGCTGAAGCCAAACATCCCTTGCAGCGGCAGCTGAGTCACTCTCACGCTTTCCCTTCGCAGAGGTACTGCACGTATGAAATAAATAAATAGCAGCAGCCCTGCTGAAAGGCTCCCGCCTTACTGGGGACCAGGCTGAAACCCCAGCAGGCAGCAGGATCACCTTTTCTGTGAGCTTGCTCTCCCTGCTCTCCTCTGTGAGCAAAGAGGGGCAAAAATCCCACTGCCACGGTCAGTCCCTGTCCTGGTGGGAGAGGGGATGCCTGGGCTTGGAGGGGCACAGCTCTCACTGCCAGGGAGAGGTGTGAGAGTAGAGTAAGGGCTGCATGAAATCTCCTTCAGGGCTTCAGGCTTTGGCTTCTGTGCTTTTAAGCAGGAAGAAAAATGCTCTCCCCTCATCCCTGGGAGAGCCCCTGGGGCGGGAAGGGTTTTGCAAACACCCAAGATGAGGCAGCCCCACCCAGAGAGATCAGCGGACGTCGGCCCCAATGCCAACCTGAGGTTGGTCTACAGCGTGAGCGAGCAGAAAGGTGAAATCCCTTGCACACAGGGAGCAGCCGCAGCGCTCGCTGCAGACCGGACCCTGGCCTCCAGGAAGCCGAGTGCACGCCGTGCTCTGAATATCCGATCCCGTGTGAGTCACGGCTCTTCCCACTGCGATAGTGCCTGGCGAGCTCAACAGCAAACAGCTCAGTCGGATGCTGCAGAGGTTGCAACACCAAAACGATCCTGCAGCACTTCTCTGTATCTAGGTCTAATAACAGCCCCAGGCACTGTCCCTCCTCCCTTCCCAAGCAGAGCTACTGTGCAATATGAAAGTGCTCAGGTTTTTGGAGAAGAACACCATGCGCCACTTGATCTCCCGAGGATAAGTAATTACAATGTTGTCTTCTGGTGCCTGTGGGGACCAGCAATGCATTTCTTGGCAGGGCTTACATGTTATTCAAGGCAGATTTCCTGCATAGATCCAGACACTGGCTGTCAGCCACAAGTAGGACGGAGATGAATGTGCCCGCTCAGGAAATGATAAAGGAACCGAGCAAGTGCTTTTGTTTATAAAGCAGCGTCACTTGGAGAGCCGTGAGACCCCCTTCCAAAGGCAAAGGCAAAGCGTGGAAATCACGAGCGGCTCCGAACCCCATGCCATGTGTTGGGTCTTGCTGGGTGAGCAGCGTGCACAAGCCAGTGGCTGGCCCCGTGGGAGCAGCATCCTGGAGGTGGGC
>NW_009209964.1:45963-50881 GCF_000690835.1 Fulmarus glacialis
CCACAGTGGTAGCAGCATCCTGGAGCTGGCCATGGGGCAGAGCAGCCCCCTGCCCCTTTGCCACTCCCAGCCCTGCCGGGGTCCCATCCCAGCCTGGCCACCAGTGGGGATTTGGTATCAACACCATGAGCCACCCCCATGGAGTCACCGAGGGACACCACTGCTGTGATGTTGTGTGTTCAGTGATCCCCGGTGGGAAGGTCTGTATTGGTTGAGGTCCCAACGCTGAGAGCTCTTGTCACCTCAGCAGAGGATTCCTGAGCAAGAATGAATTTTCTTCCCAATACCTTAACCATTAGACAGTTTTATCCTACATTAGCACTTGTCCTGGAAGCCACTGGCTTAAGCTCTAACAAAGATTTACCTGAGGTGTTGCAGATATTTCTATAATCCTCAGTCACTGAGGATGGCTTCTGATTAACTCAGATCTTAACTTTCTTTTTGTTCATTAGTGCACTTTTCTTCTGGCTTACTGGGTGCTTCTTGCCACCTGATAGGCACAGGCTGAGCGTAAAGTGCACACACAGCAAAACAACCCCATCAGCCTTCCCTGCCTAGTCACTGAGGAATTACCGTGGCTGCACAAACTGTGCATGCAGGGAGCCAGCACAAGAGCGTGGCAATCAGCTAACACTCAAAAGGGCCTTAATGCATTGTCATCTCCTGAGTGGTCCCTTTGGGAATCCCACTGATGGGGAAGGGAAATGGCCAGAAGGATGGTGATCCACTTGTTATGAACTCATCTCAGTAAAGGTAAAAGATTTTTCTTTACAAAGCCAGCCTTGGGAAATCAGCGGAATGATCTTGGCATGGATGAAGTTGAGAGAAAGTGAGAGCAGATGCAACACAGGCTAATGGATTGGCAAGCATTACACGTAAGTCTACAGTAGGTAGAGAAGACCTATTAGCAACGATAGGCTGGGCAGCTTTCAGCACTGGGGCAACACATGAAACCCTGGGATTAAAAGGCCTTTTTCATGTGGGAGATGACTTTGCAGAGATGAGTCATGGATGAGCTTTACAAATCAGGCATCCTCCAAGCCAGTAAGCTCTGGAGCAGGCCCTCTGGCAACACAGAAAGAAGAAGAGGTGCCCACCAGCCAAAGCATTTTCCCAGACATGCAAGAGCCCCGTTCAAACACTTGCCCTGCTGGCTCAAGGAATGTTTTCATGTAGGGCACAGTGCCTCTTTTCTACTGCAGCGGTTCTCCATGGTGTAGCCAATGCTTACAAAAGGCTCTTGTACAGCGAGAGGTCACCTTCAGGGACCCTTCTCCAGGAAATGGAGGGAATTGCTCTTCAGCCTCTCACCTACCAGAAGAGTCCTCCAAACACTGAGCTATTGTATGCAAAGGGAGACGGGCACAGCCCCAGCTGTGTTTTGTGACAAAAGCGTGGCTTGGACATGATCTCCAGAAAAGAGTCCATGGCTACCAATCCAAAGTGTGAGCAGGTACCTCTACAGCTCAGAGCTAAGTGTCTATATCTATTTGCAGGTCCCTGCTACTCTCCTTGCCATTTTCTGCAGGCTAACTTAGGTGACTGCTTCTTGTTGGCTTTAGTGAATCCCACTTGTACATGTCCAACTCTCCCAGGCTCTGCACAGGACTCAGATCAGAGCTGGATAGGGAAACACCTGAGGTGAAGTCCTGAAATACTCAACCCTGCAGCATCTAAGTCCTCTCACTGTCTTACCTCTATGTCTATCTAGGTAATGCATGTCACCCAGCTAGCTAATAGATCATTGCTTTTTGGCTGGTTAATGGAGGACCACTGAACTGGCCACTGTGGAAGAAGAGATCTTTCTGCACTGGTATTTTCTCTTCAGCTGCGAAGAGGAGATTGGGAAACAGAGGTACAGAAAACTAACTGGTTTTAGATAACCAATGGGTGTTTTTCTGAGCTCACAGTACCTCTTCATAGCCCAAGGAAAATAACAATGAAAAATGTGTCCTTGTGAAAAGGAAGAAATTTCTGTGATGGATTTTCTGGGACTGAAACGGCTGAGACAGAAGGAGAAAAATGAACTATCCTCATAACTGGACAAGGCAGAGTATGCAGGTAGTTTCTTATAAAAATGAAAGCTTTGATGTAGTTGAGGTTGATATATTTCACTCAGAGACATTCAGATATATTTTAATGAACCTTTCAAAGTTTTTTTAATGGAACACTAACTAAAAGAGTCTTTCTGGGTAAAACATTGAGACGTTACACCTGATTGTCTTAAAAAAGAAGCCTGAAAGTGAATATATTTTACTAGGAATATCTGTACTACACTTTTTGCATTACTATAGTTTGATGACAGTGCAGGAGACTAAACTTGGCCTAAGTCTTTCCCATAGTTCAGATCAATGAAATCTCTTCTGCCCAAGCCTTGATCTCTGCCTAAAGGCTTATCAGGAGGAGGCTAAAACAGAGAGCACGAAGGCATGAAGAGCAATAGTGGGAATTCTCAAAAAAAAAAGTTGAGGCACAGAGGGCCCAGTTATAGCAGCAGCAAAACCCAATGCTTTTACAAATAATGACCATGGAGGGGGTCAGTCTCTACATGTCTTGCCCAGCCCTCTATCAGCCTGAGTCAGATGCTGAACTGTATTGAAAAGTCCAGTATCTAAATGGCTTTGAACAGCTGGTCAGAGGAGCTTGGCCTAAGGAATGGCCGAGTCAGGACATCAAAGCCTGACCCTACAGACACTCACTGGACACTGCATATTTTCCTCCTCCCTTGCTCCATGGATGTGCCAGTACATACTCGCATGCATGCACCAAATACATACACAGAAAAAAACCCAAAATAACAGGATCCTTGAAAATCAGGACCCATATTCCTGAGTCTTCGCTCAGTCCAGCAAAGTGGTGTGTCCCCAGGTAACTAAGGCCTATAAAAGATCTCAGGCTAGAGAAGAAACAGCAGTGTAAACATCTGGCCCAAATTTTCATGGAAAAGTTCCATTCTCGTGCATCTGGACTGTGCAGGCTAAAGTCCAGTGCACCTGGGCTCCTTTGGCATCAGAGGGGCTGCAGCAGAAACCATGTGGTGTCTCGCATCTTCGCTTTGGATACTGCATGTGCACAGCCCCAGCAGCTGAGCAAATCACAGACATACTTTAAAAGTATGTATGGGGCAGGAAGGGTGAAGTTGAGGTGGTCTTTTTTACTTCAGGCAAAATATTTTAATGTTTTGTATCTATTTTCCCATGCTCAATTATTAGCTTTGCCTGCCTGTAGGAACAGTTTCAGGCAACTTCTAAACTTGCTTCTAGGTTCTCTGTTCTCTTCTTGCAGTACTGCTTAAAACAGCAAGACTACAGGATGACTGCAGGATGAAATGAATGACACCTATTTGGCTCCGGTGAACTGTGTTGCCTTACTTTCACGTTGCATTTGTGCCAGAAAAGGTTTGTGTATCTGTATAAGAGCAGTTCCCTAAGCAGATTTTTACCTTCGGGAAGTGACTAGCTGGATGTTACCAGCAGAGGAGATACTGTATAGCTTGGCAGATCCCAAATCACAAAAGTCAGATGGGAGAAGTCACTGGAACTTGTCCATGCCACATAGACTAAAACACCTGATCTTCTAGAAAGTTAAGTAAAACATCCTAGAAAAAAAGCACAGAGGCAGATATAACTAATAAGACAATAGGTAATTCAGGAGAAGTGGCAGGATTTTGCAGGATCTCAAATAGCTGAACTGGCCAGAGCATAAATCTAAGCAGAAGACATCTAGCAAATAAGAATGGGCACACTTCAGGAGGCCATTGAAGGGGAGGGGGGAGGCTGGGGAGGGACTAGCTGGACCTTCTGTTGAACATGGCAGCATGAACATGTTTTCCAGGACAATGCAGCTCCCTGCTGGCCCCAATAGACCTCAGTGGAAAAATCCCCTGCCACCCATTTTCCATATTTGCCCATGCAGTGGCAGCACCATCTGACCAGTAATCAGCAACTGAGGATCAATGCTAAAGAACAGAGGGACCCCCACTTTGAGAGCAAGGAAGAAGGGAAGGAGGAGAGAGGGATCAGGGCCTTCACAAGGGCAAGGATATTTATTTGGCTGCTAGAGTGCAAATGCAGAGAGGAATGTAGGAATCGAGGCTGGGGGATAGTTGTGCAACCTGGGAAGTTAAAATGCCGAGTGACAGTGACATCCGGTCCCGTGGAAACGAAGGAACTTCTCCCACTTCAGAAATGTACTGTTGCAGAGCAGCTGGAGGGCTAGAGAAGACACGGCAAGTCTCACGCAGCCAGCCCCGCTGAGAACAGATGCCAGTGGCCGACCAGCCCTCCTCCAGCTCTAAGTTTCAAAGGCACTAGCTATGTTCCCCGTGTTTTGCCCATGTATTTGAGGACCAGGGAGGCATGCGGCCCAATTAAGCTTTCAGTGGTATGAAAGCTGCAAAGCAAGAGGACAGCTGGAATTCTTCCTCCTGTACATACCGCTGCTGACCTACAGCAAAGTCATCTGAACGCACTGGTGTGTGGAGACGTGGTGAGGGTTGAGCCAGCCGACACTTGGAGAAATTGCTCAGGATACCTCCAGGAAGTAAACTTCTAGCCCCTACCTTCTGGTAGTATTTATATTTTTGGCAAGACTATGGTGTTATTGTGCAAATCGACTGGCTGGGGGAGGAGATCAGGTGTGCCGCAGCCAACAGCAGCCGGCGGCCGGTCTGTGCCCTGCCACTGTGCTCCTGCGCAGGCTGCCCTCCTCCAACAATGCGGAGGGAACATGGTGTGCTGGGCCAGAGCCATAAATCCCACTGGAAGAGCCTTACCCGTGAAACGAATTAGATCACACATCCAGAGAAGGAAGCTTCTAACAAGACACCAACTGTTACTGTCCAATAAGCACATACAGAGAGAACAGAAACACAAGCTCCCTTGAGGAGCTGTCTTCGCAGGTGCTTCAGTGTTTGAGG
>NW_009209964.1:50905-62655 GCF_000690835.1 Fulmarus glacialis
GAATGTAGAAATATAAATATGCAGCTCAGAACAATTCCAATGTACCCATTATTTGAATTGTCAATATCCAGAACAGATGTGTTGACCCAGCTTTAACAATGTAAGAGTGAAACCTCCTTGGCTAGGTTCAGTTGTCCAAACACAGGCAAGTGGTGCTCTCTGAGAAGACCAGGGTATCCTGCCTTGCCTTGGCTGGCCTCTCTGGAAGGGAACAGGTTTATCCCGGGTCCTGTGTCGGATCTGCCAGCCCCATGCTGATGTCTAGGGTCCCTAAGGTGGCTGGATGGCCACTATGCACCCGTGAACATGCAAGGAAATGGAGAAACTGGACTGAACCCACCCTCCAGGCTCCCTGTGCAGTGATGGAGAGAGGTGTGTGTCTTCAATACGCGGCGCTGGAGATGGGGGAGGAATCTCCCCTTGGAGTTGCATTTCTCTTTCCAGGCACTGTAAAAAGATCCTTGAAAATTAACTTACACAGTACGTGTCCCTCTTAGAAAACTAAAGACACTTCAGTTCTTCCCTTCCTTAGTCACACAAACATACTTCCCCCCAATACCTCACTTTTGGGTGTTTGTAGACTCAGAGGGAAACAAAGGGTCCAGAAATATCACACCACCAACCTCCTTCTGATAGGTAATGACTTTGCCTCGCTCTGGGACATTGCTCAGCTGGTGGCCTGGTCAGGCCTTGCAACTCTGTCATACCATGGCCAACTCAGCCTGATCTAGGGGACTAAAGTCATGAGAAGTAGTGAAGGGATATAGAGCAGCATGGCTGCATAGCAGATGGAAAAAGGCCCCCGGAAAGGCAGTTTTACCAAACCACAACCCACAGGGGCATTTGCACCGGGGGCTGCTCTTCCCCCGCCACAATCCTTCTGGGGTACGAAATGTCACGAGAAAGGTCTGGTATTGTCTTTTTTATCTTATTCTTGTTCGCAGCCCCCGAGGGAGCGCTAGCACATTGCAATTGCTTTTCCCTATTCTTCTGTCATCTGTCGAAGTTTCCATGACACACTTGCCCTGAGGCCGACAGACCCAGCTGCCAGCCCTGAGGGCATCTCCACCTGGCTAAACATAATGAGCAATGGAGAGAAGACATTTTCAGAGGATGAGACGTTTGGATTTTACAGAGAAAGGGCATGCTCAGAGAAGTGTAGCATTAGCTCTATTCACAGGTTGAAAATGCTTGCAGAGAGCAGCAGGAAGGCTGGGAAGAGCCTAGGGAGGACAGGATGAACTTTGGCCCTGCAGAGGTTGGCCGGCAGGTCTATCTATGGGGTTGTGCAGCTACAACAAACCAGCAGCCCGGCTCCACATAGCCGGCACGTGGAAACGAAACATGCTGGAGTTCACTAATTGCAGCTGTGTGCGTGCTATGCCATTTCCAAGTCTTGGTCCCTTCCATCAGCACTCAGACAACCCCATATTTCATCAGTGACTGCCACTGTGGTGACATCTGGTCCAAAGGCAAGGAGCTGCTGATTTCTTGCCATTTCCTTTGTGAAGGGGCTGTCACTTTCCCTTCATCTGCATTTGGGAAGACTCTGTCTGATGGGGTGCATTCAGCAAGCAAAAGGCACAGAGCTTTCATAATGGCCTCAAGAGAAAATGCTTTCCAGACCCAATGCTGCTCTTTATTCATGTCTCTGGTTCTTCTGAGATAAGGAAGATGTGGATCCAAACCCTCACCCTCGCAAAACAGACTGAGGACTGAACCCGGACCATCAGCATGCCAGGAGAGTGCTCCATGGACTGGAGTGTGATGATCGAAGTGGATACCACCCTAAACCACTGCAGGTGGAGAAACCCAAACCTGCTAGTGTAGATAAAGTATGCTCCAAGGACACCTAACAAAACATCTCTGGAGATCCAGTGGCTCAGCAGGCTCAGGAGTCCAGGTGGGCTGAACTTCTCCCACAGGAGAGCTGTGGGCACATGCAGGAAAAGATCCAATCTCTTGGGCAACAGAAATGAGGTACCTCCAGAGTGTATGTGTGTTCAGCATTAGACAGCAGCCCAAGCAGAGAGCTGGGGTGCTTGGCAGCACAGTGCTGGGCTAATTTCTGCACATGTCATGCTTCAAGCTCCGAAACCTCATTTGAATCTAGTCCCCAACTACAGATCTCTTCCAGGTCCTGCTCTGCTGCTTCCTGTGCCAGATGGTGACATATTGGTGCATTCCTTATCCTGCACACTTTCTGCATTCTACAGGAATTCACTACCAATATCAGAAGCAAAAATAAAGCTAACCGAAAAAAGATATGCTACAAGAAGTATTTTGGCTTTGTAGGTGCAAACACATGGCTGAAATGAGTAAATAAGGGGAATCTTCCAGCGGAGCTGTTCTCCTGTGTGTGCGTGTGCTTGCATCTGCATTTTTACTTGAACTGTTGTCATCTTCACTAAATATTTTACTGTGTTCAAAAGCATAATTTTTAACGGGCTGTCAACAGTAGGAAACAACACATGGGTTTTTATTCCTCTGCAGCACTAAGAATAATTCACTTGTCAGATGCCACACTCTCCTGATCAGCTGGTTCTGCAAATAGAGAGAAACCACATCCTATGCGCACAGAGAATCCCTGAGTCATCTCTCTATCTTCTGATTCCTCTTCTCCATGTTCAAGCAGCGACAAGCTGGGGGCCTTGGACTGGCTCTGCTGTTCAAGGGTTTATGCCATCGGACATAGGTAGCAGAATATAAAGTTTAGTAATATAATTCTCTAGCAAAATGTTTATCAACTGCCACTACTGCTCCTACCCAAGTGGTGCCTCAATAGACCAGCCTGAGATGGTGCAGATCCTCTTTTCAAGCCCTGCTGAGGTCCAGGTGGGTGTAAGGGACTGTCCTGAGATGGTGCAGATCCTTTTTTCAAGCTCTGCTGAGGTCCAGGTGGGTGTAAGGGACTCACTCAAGCAGAGCAGTTGTGATCTTACACTGCCATCCTATAGTGAAGGCTGTGTCTGTCAGTGGCAGTTGGTTAATATGGGCTGGTGTGTTTAACACAAACTTTGGTCTCATCTCTTGATCCTTGGCAGTAGCTCACCTCATCACAGGCATCTGCAGTCCCACAGACACCTGCGGTGGCATTCCTCTCACCTAATTGTAGGTAACTGAAGTGTAGGTCTCTACACTTAAGCTTGGTATCTGGGCTCCCAGGGCATTTCAAGGGGTCAAGGGTCTACAGTCATGGAGTCAAGACTGTAGGTTGCATGGTCCGTACAGACAGTGAAGTCAAGAGAACAGTCGCTTAACAGCCACATATTGTTGGATGACTATAGTCCTTTGACTACAATGGGACACAGAGTGTAAGCTTTTATTCTATAGACATCTGAAGCCATGGGAGTTGAACCCTAGCCTCTGAAGTCCACAGACACTACTTCTGGTGGGAGTCGGCTCTCCTATGCTTTTTGAGGCACCAAATCCCCACAGTCCTGGCTGGGCCCAGATAACTGGTGTCACGGGGGTTATGCTCATTAAGACGAAGTAAGGGCTAGGTATGATCTAAGCTGGATGCCAGAAGCAGTACAGCTACACGTGTTGTCTTCCTTGCCATAAATGCCAAGGAAGCCAACTCTAGCATGAAGCCTTGAAGTCCCTTCCTACCCTGTGCTCCTTACCAATACCACTGCAATACTCACAATCAGAAAACAGGGGTGACAGTATGGGCAAATTCCCTGCCTTTAGCAGCGCTCACCTCCTGGCTCACGCTGGTTGCTCTCGTTTTGCCCTCAGCTCCCACTAGGATCAGGGAAACTTGTCCCATTGATCTCGGTGGGCACTGGGTTGAACCTAATGCGCATTCTTGCACAGCAGCTGGTTTTGGCCCCGGGCTGGCTGCATGCGGAACGGGCAGCATGATTTCCGTGTTTTGTAAAAATTACTAATAAAAGGCATAGAAGGGCTTTGGGATTTCTTTGTCTGACATGCATTGCATAAATGTCTGAGCATTATCGTAAGTACAACATGGAAAATCTACATATAATTTATAATTTGCTCTTTTTCATCCTTGATGGTGGTAAGTAGCTGGCCACAAACTGAAGTTCATTTCCAGAATGAGCCCCAAGCCCCTTCCTTTGCTGGGCGTCCAGGGTTTAAGTGTGTGATTTTAAGCACTGACAGATGAGCAGAATCCCTTCTGCTGGCTTCAGGGGGGTTTGGACCAGGCCCAGCCTCACAGGGAAGGGAAAAATCCCGGGGTCTGCTCCCCCTTTTTGCACGCCTCCCTGCGTTCTCCCAGGGAAGCATGCAGAAACCTGCCTTGCCATTTCTCGGTCCCATTCCCCCCGGGCTCTCCTGGCTCTCTCCATCACTGGGAGGCTGCTGCACTCTCCGTGTCAGCTTGCCCTCTCAACTGGAGCTCGGGGAGCGCAGCAGCCAATCGGGCAGCCAGGCAGCCCGGGTATCCTTCATCAATCTCCCTAAGTGTCTTCGGGCTCTGCTAGGAACATCCACATCACTCCTTCTCTCTCTCTGCAATGACCTGAAGCTCCAGCTCTGCAAGCAGTGATCACTCAGGCATAATGCAATGCGGGACAGCCCGGAATAATCTGGTTGGCGTCCAAGGATGTATATTCACCGAGAGGCTGAGGAGTGTGTCAGCATTTAGTTGCAGTCTCGCTGCACTTTTCCTGCAGCACAGAATCACAAAGTCTCCGTCTCCTCCTCTGGATTGGGACTGATTCTGCACTGGGATCCTCTGAAAAGACAAAGTTTTCCTCTCTTGTTATTGCTGTACCACCATAATCTACCAAGATGTGTGACTGCTTTCATCTAGTTCTTCCTAACTGGCCAGGATCTCCAGCCAGTGGTGGGCTTACATTTTCTATACTTTTCTGTATTCTGCTTCTGCTTTTCTGTGCTCTGCTAGCTGCGAATCAACCTCCGAGGCAAACCCTGCAGCTTCTAGGGTGTGGCTTTCTCTGATGCTGCATGAATCAGATAAGGAAAAATAGAGTTAAGAAAAGCCTGTCGTTACCTCCTCTAAACTTTCCTCAGTGCCTGCGTTATGTTGAAGCTAAGCTTAAGGAAGCCTTTGACTTTGTATACAAATTAAATTCAGTTGTGTCTAAATTAACTGTTTCGGGTTGCATGCCTCAATTCACATGCTTGCCCTTCATTTCTCATAGCGATTAGGAAGCAACTAGCAGGATACAGTGCATGATCCAATCTACCTGGCATTCACAATAGCTAAAAGCTGTGCTGTGTAGTGTATGTTTGCAAATTCAACGTGTCCTGTGCTCTGTATTCGATCTGTTGGCTGAAAAATACAGCACTCTGGAAGAAGGGCTTTTTTTCCTGTGTTTCTCTACTGCAGAGCAGAAGGAAATTAGCAATTTAACCTCTTTTTTTTAAAGGGGAAAATACACACATTTTAATACAAAATATTGCTGAAACAGAACAGTGATGATTGGAGGAATGAGTCAGAAGAGTAATGAAAACCAGTTCTTAGCTGGCAGAAGCGTATCAATAAATTACAAATCTGCTCTTTAGTTTATGCACAGATTAGCCTGTTTTAAAATAAGCAACTAGTAGTCTTAAGGTTGTGTCTACAAAAATGCCAAGAATCTGAAATTTCTACAGTATCTTTTTTTTTCCCTAAAATACACAAAATCTGTGTTTATCTACATTCTGCAATAAATTTCCTCACTATTTATTCTGGTAGAAGACATTATAATCTACAAAACACAGTCTGTAAACATTTTGATAGCCTAAAAGGAGGGAGCTTTTTTTTTTTTAAATATGCCTGATTATTTCTGCTTTTCTTTTGTAAATAGTTTAGGATTATATTTTCCACAACAATGGAAAGTCAAAAATTGCTTGTCAGACTCCCAGTCATACAAAGTAGCATCTTACTGCTTAAGTTGCCTTGTTGAAATCAAGGAGACGACTCAAGGAATAAGTCACTTCTCTCCACCCAAAGAAAAGATACAGCCCAACCCTCTGCCCGTTACCTGGTGTTTAGATTAAGTAATTGAATTGGTATAAGGTTAAGGCAAATATTTTAGGACTACACCCAGACAGTAATTTAATATGATTGATTCAAAATATACTTGATATAAGTTTTGGAGGAAAGATTTTCTTTTATAAATGTGACTTTTTCAGTAGTATCATTTTCTTAATGTTTGCCTGCCTGCACAGATTTACTTATTTAGCAAAAAAACTAGTTTTGTGGCTTTGACTACCACATCAGAGACGTTGCGACTTCTAGGTGCAACCTAATAGAAACAAACAAAAACATAACATTAACACAGCGCTCCTCATAACCACCCTCCAGGCTTTCCCCACTGATTAGCAAAAAGCTTTGGGTTTTCTTTTTTTTTTGCTAAGGAAACAAAATTCTCCCATGCCACGCACATGGGTTGTTACCCCTCCGGTACCAGTTTTCTGGTGGCGTGACGGGGTGCTGCATGCTCAAGGGGAGCGTCTCCTCTCCCAGGTCATGCCACAGCACCAACCGGCCCCCGCAGCCTGGCCCGGGAGGTGCAGTGCAGGCAACAAGGTCCCTGCTGGGAAAGAACGTGGCAGGGAAAGCCAGTTGCATGTGAAACTTGACAGGCGTCTGTTTTCCAAACAGTTACTGCTGATGTTTCTTGACAACGGGTTATCATCCTCGGAGGTCAGGGTGCGGCAGGGAAAAGCAGGTCTGTTTTTCTCAGACAGGTAGGCTGGCTGGCCGCCCGGGGCATGTGGTAGGTGTTTGAGAAAGCCTGCCGAGCACAGGAGAAAGAGAGAAGGGATATCAGCATGGCGATGAGGAAGGCTCATCCGAACAAGGGTGGGGAAACCACGCGATGAATCCCACATCAAGAAGCGCGTATTAAATCCCTTGTTTCCTCCACAGCATGGAGGGAAGGCTTGTTAAAAATAGGCTTGTTTTGTAAGCTGCTGTCTCTGCTGGCTATATTCATCTGCCCTTGCTTTAGCTGACTGTCATGATGACACAGGTGAGAAACAGATAAACAAAAATTTGCCAGTTTTCTTTATTAGCCAGGCAAGCAGAAGCATGCACTCACATCTGACATCTGGAGGATGCCGGGAGCATTTTGCAGTTCTTGATGAAGACTGAGACAATGTTTTTCAAGGATAATTTTTGAGTCAGAACAATAAATAAGTAGGAGAAGAGAATATCTGCATCAGCAAACTGTGGCAATTGGCCAGATCCCAAAATATAAAGGTCTTTCTAGAACAAATGTTTTCTAAACCTATTTTTTACCTTGTTTGGAGCGTGATCTAAACCCCCAGAAATTAATGGCAGTCTTTAAAACACTCAAATAAGACACTTGAGCAAGTTTGTGTGGCCGCCTGATTACCACAGGATTGGAGCACAGGATCAAAGCAAAACGTATTTTAGGACTTTGCTGAATGGGCACTTGAACTGCAATGTTGCTGCTTCTCAGGTGCCAGGTTCATCTTTGCACTTTGTGAGAATAGCATACAGGTGGGTTCCTGAGATTAGCCAGAGCTGTGAAAGTCCCTGGGCAGGACTCCACTGCAAGCTGTGACATCCAAAAAATGCTAAAGGCACAGTGACGGCCCTTATCCTCTGTTCTTATCTGCAATGCCAAAGGCACGGTGAGGGCTGGGTGTCCATTCTGTCTTACAAGCTGCTGAATATGGCCCACAAATTTTGAAGATCTAAAACAAAATGCCAGCTGAGCTGCATTGTTTCTTAGAAATATTTTCTCAAGATGTTTGTCTACGAGCTGCAACAGCGTCTATTCCAGATCCATTACGAGACAGAGATAAACAAAACCCGCAGGAGCCAGACTCCCAGCACGGGTGAGGAACACCCTCCCCGACTCTCAGGAGAGGCTCTGACCTGACGTGCCAGCAGATTTAATTTTCCCTCCTTTTACTTCTTTCAGTGAGTATAACGATAAAATGACACAAGCCGTTTCAGTTTCAGCAGACACGTCAGGGTGTTAAACTCACTGTCCAGTAATGCTTCCCAAATATACACTCCTTCTACCCATGGTGACACCAAAATAACTGTGGTGCCAGCACAGACTGGAAGGGAATCTGATTCATCTGGCTCTGGCAGAGAGCTCCCTGCCAGCACCGTGAATCAGGCTCAGTAAATTGCATCCCTCTGGCTTCTCTCCGTTCTCCCTCCCTCCGGAGTCATCTCCCTCCCAGGGGTTTTATTTTTGGTTATTAGTTTCATACTTCTATTTCCAATGGGTACGCACAGGCCCTTTGGTTACGTATGGGCACCAAGTGGAAAAGAAACATCAGCGTGACAGGGTCCCACAGGCAACAAGGCTTTCTTTATCCATCCACTGTGCAATAAAGTGTATTGCTGTTCTCCATCTAACTGCAAGAAATTAGGATGGTATGTACCCGTTAGAGGCATAGCACATGGTTTTTGCCACAGTTTCTGATTCATGAGAGGAATGGATGTGCCCTAGGAGCAAACCAAAACCAGCTGAAAAATGTTCATTTTTCTTTACTGCTGCGTTTCAAAACTTCAAGGAGGAGGAAGAATTAATAGACATCTCCAGTCAGCTTTGGTAGAGCACTCCTCCCTGAGCAATTTGGACTTGTGATGCATTTACCCAGTGGTTCGTGTGCCGTCTGTTTCTGTCCAAGCCACTCTGGCTGCAACCTCTTTTTCAGGGCCCTTGTTACTGGGCGAGAGGTGGAGGAATGCAAAGCAAAGGCCAGGGAGAGCCCCCGCCAGCGAGTGCCGCCAGGGCTGCTGCTGTTGCTACTCGCTCTGGTGAGGGCTGCTGCCGCCGGAGATAAATGACACCCTCGGTTCGATGCGGGGACTCGCTGCCAAGACAAACAGTCAAACAAACAACCAGGCTGGGCTTGTCCATACAGAGGAGCGGCTGCAAAATAAGCCTGGATCCGTGCTTGCAGCACACACGGTCACCCCGTGCCGGTGTCCCGTGCAGATGGACCTTGCATTTCCTGGGAGCACAGTGCTGTGCCCCCTCATCCCATTCACAACCCCGTCCCCAGCGCATCTTTCCCGTAGCATTGGCCGGCACAGCTGCCTCGGGTAACCTGAAGCCGTGGGATTCTTGGGGCTGCATTATTTAGCAGTGGGATATCCCCATGGGTTTTTGGTTGGCAGTAAGGTTGCAGGAGGGTTATTTTCACCCTGGTCTGACTCAGAGTGCACCTTTGGGGATGATATGGCAGTGAGACAGTGCAGGAGAGGGGATAATGAGGAGCTCCTAAGGCCAGCATTGCTGTCAGAGAAATGGCACATGGAGCTGGTCTTCTGCACGAGGGAGCTTCCTCCGCCCTGGCTGGCCCATGCTAGAGCCTGTTCATCCTAGGAAATGAAGGCCTCCAATCTATCAAACACCAAAGGAATAGCCATATCTAAAGGATACATCCCTGTCTTTATGTCAACACAGACAATTACATAATTTTACTCAGTTATGAGACACAGATGAGTTTTAAGATGCCTACAAGATCCTTAACCCTATGTGCTTGCTAGTAGTAGCTACTACTACTAAATAGTAGTCTATGTACCAAAACTTAACTGGCGTAACATCTTCATTTTGTGTCGAAGTATCTTTGGAGCCACAAGGGTTGCACAAGTGTAACCTTTCATACCTGTTTCTCCATTAGTTTGTTTCTCTGCTAACCCTGCTAGCCCATGTGCCTGCACAGAACCTTGCCGTGCGGATAGCAGCCAGGTCTGAGGTTAGAGTAATTAGTACTGGCTGGGCTTGCAGGGCTTTCTTTAGAACAATTGCACCTTTAGATTTCTATCAGTGTGAGTTTCTCTGTAAGAACAGGCCGGAAAAAATGCGTCCAGCTCATAAAATCACTGTGGGAGAAATATTAGTAAATTTATGCTGGTAAATTTATTGTAAATTATAGCATGCACACTTTCACCTGCATTTAATGCTGCATTCATAGAACACATACGAGAAAAGAAACAAAACTGCTTCATCTGTCCTTCACTGCCACAGGGCTTTCCATCTCACCTCAACACAAACTTTTTCTAACGAAACACACAGCTGGGATGGACCAGCGGATTAGTCCAGTGTGAGCGCATGATGTACACCTATGCACCAAGAAAAGAAGGGGAAACAGCCCTATCACCCATTTCTTAGGGCACAAAAGGCAGATGCACTGCATTATCTGGGAAGTTGTCCAGACTCTCTGTCTATTTTTTTTAAAGTTCATGTCTCACAGCATGAAGCAGAATGCTTTAAACTACTGTGGCATCACACGTTATTGAGGAGAGGTGCTGTGAATGAGGATGAATACAGAACAGATCAGGTTCCCCATGCTTTTGTTTTCGAGGTCTGGCAGTACCAAAGCAATGCTCAGCTTGGACTGATGGTCAACGTCGGTAAATCCCTTTGCGACTCAGCAGTAGCATGAAAGGGGTAAATCCACCCCAGACTCCTGCGGGACTGGGAGTCCTGCTGCCATGGGCTACCCATGGATGGATAGCCCCCATGAAGCCAATGCTACGTGGGGTGGTTTGTCCCAGACATTCATATTCGAGTTTCCATTCTGTAAAGGTCTCTGCCACTATTTAACATAACAACAAGAAAGGATTCTTTCACTGACCCCAAATTCGATACAGCTGTGCCATGGAAAAGACCCAGCACTTCTGTGGCACCCATTTTCCCAGTGGGATCAGTGTTCTGGTAGGACAGGGACAAGAGATGGGGACTCTTCTGTTGGCTCCTGTCACTGACTGTGACCTAATAAAATCAATGAGGGATTTCACCACAAAGCCAGGTTGGACCCTTGATATGTGCCTTTGAGAACATTGCTGCCTTCTTAGTGCCTCACCCTGAAAATGAATACCCTCGTCTTTATTGGGCTCCTATATTTAATTAATGGCTGTGAAGCATCTGGAGAAGGTTGAAGTAGGCAAATTATGCAACTTAACTCGAAGTCTGATGATTAGTATCACCCTTCCCAGACTACTACTTTGATATTTGGAACAGTGAGAAAGGTGCTGACGATGGTGACATTGGTTTTGGCTCTAGCTGATGGAACGTAGACTCATCTCATATCTTATAATCCCAATTACACCAGCAGATTTACTCTAGATTCACACTAGTGTAACTGGAAGAGGTAGTCAGACCACAAAAAGCTTTAGCAAATGGGGGTTAAAACAATGATTAGGAAAATAAAAAGGATTTTAAAACAGAAGGTATAGGAAAAGATGAAAAAGGTGAGTCTCAGCAGCAAGGTGTGAAGGAGCTGGATCTCAGGCTGTTGTGAAGGATAGAGCAATTGGTGATCTGGCCCAACAGTCAGAGTTTCTGAACCTTTGACAGCTGTTCTGTGTGTTACAGAGAAGGGCCAACAACCTGATGAGAAGAGAGAAGCAGGGTTGGGCTCCAGTTCTTGCATGGACGAGGAGGAGCAGGAGAAAATATGAGACTTGGAGAGACACACAGATCCTGCATCACCAGAAAGGCAGCAGTAGCATTAGAGGGAGGAGGAAGAAAACATCCTAGGAAAGCTTTGCCATGAATGATCATGAAATTAAATGTCCAGCAACCTATAAACAGTCTCAGGGAGAAGCTAAATAACAAGACATTTCTTGTCTCCCTTCCTCCCCCTTTGTGTCCTCTCTTAATCCAGAGTGACCTTAGCAAAACAGCACAAGAATAGTTGGGCTCCGCCTAATTCAATCTAAGGATAACTTACCTCCTCCCTACACTGTTTCCATTTCTTTGCTTGACTTATGCCAGGCTTGTCTCTTGCACTCTGATCTCTGCCCTGTCCCACAGCAGGCGTGAGTAGGG
>NW_009209964.1:62688-74305 GCF_000690835.1 Fulmarus glacialis
ATAAGCAGAACATGACTGGTATGAGGGGGAGCACGGTGCCTTTGCTTGGCCACTGAATTAGGCAAGCAGAGGAAAAGCTGCCATTTGCATGTCACTAGCCTGATTTCCAAAGGGGAAAAAATCATAAAGGAGAATCTGCTCCTCACGACCATCAATCCTGCAATTTAACTGAACTTTAGCAAAATATTTGCTGGGTTATGTAATAGAGATGGATTACAACAGCCTGCCACGTGGCTGAAAACTGCAGTTTTAACCCCTGGACGGACTGCCTTGTGATAGGTAAAGATAAGCAACCTCATGGGGTTGTGAGAATAGTCCAGCTCAGACAAACCTCTAAAATACAGTTTGAGGGTCCAAGTATCCGAGGCCACTTTTTGTCCTGATCTTCTTGGCTGGGCACAGCCTTTCTGTTTTTCTCTTTACTTCTCCTCCTGAGCCGTCTCAGAGGGGTTCCTCCCATTCCCAAGGTGCTTCTTTCTCAGGCTTCCCACCCTTCCTTGCTGCCAAGGACCCCTTGGAGATGTTCAGTGTCATCCTTTCTTTATGTCCCAGCCACCTCTCCTGCAACTGCAAGTGTTGTTAATTACCTTAGTATTACCTTAATTCAGCGAACAGTGCCAGGACTGGGAGCAGAGATGTGGTAGTTTGGGCTGCAGGGCACTGCGAGGCACGAACCCTACTATGGTCATAAACCCCAAGCCACCATGTCTTCTCTGGTGGCGTTATGTGCATCAGCTGGACGAACCTGCCACACTCATGCTGGGATGGGCAGAGTGGCACCTTCATTTTTCAGCATAGCTACAGCCTAGGCTTTAAAGCCTCCCTACATCTGATCAGCTATTATTTGGGCAACACTTAAAAACTGGAGAATCTGAGTACTGTAGCTAATTAACTGAGCCAGAAAGACACAAAGAAGGTTTGAAACAGAAAACAAACACAGTCCTGGCGAGCGTTCAAAGGCAAGGCAGACTGGCTGCAATTCACTGCTCAACACGCGGAGAAGCTCATGAAGGCTTACAGAAACATGGGCGAAGGGAGTTGGCTTTGGGAAGACCTAGCCGTGAAGGGCTCACATGATGCGAGGCGGGGTTTGGAGCCGAAGCCGCCCCATCCGCCCCACCCTGGGACCTGGGCCCATGAACAGCCCAAAGCACCTCATTCATCACGGCGGGGACAGCTGTCAGCCAGGAGACCGAGACTGAGACCTGCCCACGGCTTCCAGGTAGGAGCTCACTTCTTGCAGCACATCGGCATTGCCTGGCCTTGCCTGCTGCCTTGCAGTCACTCCTGCAGACGTGCAGGAGGAGAGGCGCCTGGTGCCCTCAAGAAGATGCAGTTTCTTGCTTCTCTGAGCACATACCACATGAAGAGCTTCTACCTGTGTGTTAGGTCTTCTCTCTCTTTTCCCCAGCTGCTGGGGTTTGAAAATCTTGCTGGATGCGCGCTAAGGTGATAAACTGGTTTTATTTCCCTTCTCCTGGTATTGCTGTCGTGACAGAGGCAAGTAGGCTCCCCCCATCCTGACAGAGCAACCTACGTGCTGCTGCAGCATGTACATTTGCGTTCTTTACAAATGCCTGCAAAATAGAGAATGGCAAGGAGCTTCTTGAAATGGTTATGAATCATTGAACTTAACTGGCACCCACCCAGGCCCCCAGATGGGAGAAGAGGAGCTTTTTCTAAGCCCTTCCCACATTCTTGTGCAAATAGAAGGGATGAATGATCACCATCCCCAATGCCAGACAGTTTTCTGGGCCAAATTCACACATGAGTCTAAGAAAGCCAAGGGGAACTGAAACTGGTGTAGCTCTCCCTTCCTTCCGCTTCTTGCAATGACTATATTTCATATGTTCAAATCCTTCTGGGATTGCTTAGACTGACTTTGTGTAATTATTTTCATCCTTGGATTAAACAGGCCAAATATGTAAGCTGGATCTCAGCTTGCTGAGATCTTATTTTACACCATATTTTGTCCCTCTGGCATATATGTTACACAGCAGCAGATTGGATTTAAGTAGTTTTTTCAGAATAAAAGTCTGTCTTTGCTTGAGGGTGTCAATTTTCTAGTAATTCTTGCTGCTCTATCTTGTATGGATACTTCAAAGGACCATGGAAAAGTCTTAAACCAGGCATCTACCCACGCTGGCTCTCAGTAGGCACAGTCTGACACCCCTCCAGACCTAGAGCATGCACAGATTTCTAAGCCTAGAGGTTAGGGGGAAGGTGTGACTTGGTGCAAAAGCCTGGAACTACAACCTTATTTCTGCCAACTGTTCTTGTCCTTCATTGCTTGTGATCACTGATGAGATGAGCAGATTCATGGATGTGCCTAAACCTGGTGGATATCCCTATTCTCAAATTAAATAGAGAATGGCGCTGATTGAAATTAAAGACAAAGGGATACAAAGGCTATGGGACCCACAGGAAGGAGCAGTGGGTTTGAAATCAGCTTTTAGTTGCCTTGTTAGATGTGTGGGGCCAGTAGGTATATGAGAAAGGATGGTCTTTTGGTGTATCATGTTATGGAAGTCCTGAGTCCATCCTGCGCAGTGGCACAGTATTTATGCATTATGAAACATCTAATATGTTCCATCTGCTACCAGGTCAGGGTCAAAAGGTGCAGTCAAAATTAACAACAATATTTTTGATGTGCACCACTTTTCTTTCTGCTGGCAAAGTGCCACCTAAAAGCTTAAATCTTTCCTGATTAGAAGCTGAGCAGCTTCTATGAGCAGCCAGAGATTTGCAAGCTTTCCGGGGAAATAACAATAGTTTTGAAATCTCCAGCTGTGGCACCTCTGTACATTGGTCTTTCTTAACTTTTGCTGTGAGCACTCGCAGTCTAAAATTGGAATTGTGTTGTTTGGCCATCACTGGAGACACCTTGGCTAGAGAAATCTTACCATGCAGTTTCTACATCTCCTGTTAATACCTGCTCAAAGTCTTCCTCTAGGCTCTTCCCTATGAACTTGTGTGCCAGAGGATTTGTGAAATGCAATTATGATGGGTAGAAAATGCACAAGGGGCAAATCCTAGCTACAGACCTGAGAGGACTGTTTCCTACCAGACCCATCTCTCCAAGACTCCCTTCCTCCTTGCTCCACACAATAAATTCCAGCTTCTTCTGCACTGCTGGCATCTGTCTCGAAGGGCTCAGGAGGTTTCCACCATGCTCCTCATTCAATTCAGGAGAAGATGTGCTCTCCTTGGCCAAGCCTTGACTAAGTCCAACCTGTACCTGAGCCTAATCCCTCCAGCAGGTATTGCAGTAATGCCTGACATAGTTTTTGTCCACTGTGTCCTCTCTCCAGCTCTACAATCTGCAGGATTGTCCCAAGCAGGGCCTGACCTGCTGCCGACCCCTCCTGCCCCAGGAGATGGGTGTTCCCTGTAGGGACAAGTTCTGTCCAGAAACAGAGAAGTTTTAAGGAGGAAAAAACAGGGCCACTGAACTAAGTTATATAGCTAAGAAAATCTTGTAGTGGTTGGGAAGGAGGGGCTGCTTCAGGCTCCTGTCTGTCTCATGTTGGCTTTATCAGAAGCCCATACCCAATGGTCTCACCATCCTGGCTCTGGCACTGTTCTCCTGCTCTGCCTATTGCCTGGTCAGTCTGGTCTTCATAAAGTCACTGTTTCTTAAAATCTATGGGCTATCTTGCTGGTAAGGCTTTAGGTGACTTCTACAGGATGACTTTTTCCTTTTAGCAGATCACTGGATGATGACTGTGGGCCTTGCTCTGCTGATTCCCAAACCTGTTCTGGTTCGTAGGCACCCCAGGCTGTTCTGCAGTGCTGCTCTGTTAGAACTTGTTCCCTTCTAAAAAGTCAAAACTCCCCCAGGTTAAAAAAAGTGCAAACTAAGAAAATGAAAGATTAATGCTGTACCTGAAACTAATCTCTTTTCCAAGCTGTCTTTTAAGGTCTCACTAAGGATTCTCTTCCGTGCAGTTACCCAGGATCAGTTCATCCATGCCCTTGCTCCTCTGTCTCACAACCCTTGGTTCTCCTCTCTCCAAGTTTACTGGAAAGTTAGATGGGTGCTACAGAGTGCAAATAAATCTTCAAAGCTGTTGCTGGTATCTGCACTCTCTCTCCTTCCTCCAAATCAGTGCAGGGAGTTAGATTTGCAGCTTGGTTGAGATTTAGACATTTGAGAGGCTGTAAATAAAAAGTTCAAACTTGTCTGCAATATCCATGGTTGTCTGGATTTGCTGATTTTGCACTAGGCTCATGCTGCTGTTTAAAGGTGATTTCTCTGCTCTGTCTCATCTCTTCCTAGATAGCATGACTCAATTAGAAACCTCCTCATGGGTTTCTAATAACTTTATTATGGAGTGTGCACACACAACATCTTTTTGATGGTCTCAGAGTTTGTGAGATGTGGCTAGATTTTCACAGAGACCACACATGATATCATAATAAAACTGATTAATTGCGCATTTGGGATGTTTCACTCCTGCATTCCTTTACCAGTTTTAAAGTTTCAGGTTGTTGCTTGGGACCTTCCCATTACCTCCAAGGGCTTCTGGTTTTCTGTGGTGTATGATCAGTTTGGAAATGGAGATGTTTAATGGGCCCTTCATTTCTCGCTGAAGGATCTTTAAGGTAGAAATAAAGTTTGAAATCCAGGAGAGGAAATCCATTATTTTCCCCAGAGAAAAAAAATCCATTTTTCTTTGAGTGGTAATTTTATATCTGAATATAAACCGTGTTTCATTTGCTTTTCCCTGTTGAAATTTCGCTGTTAAGCAGAGAGATGAGCCTCTTCATGAAGGAGTGAGAGGATACTCAGGAAGGACAATCTGCAGCCTTTCTGCTGTGATTCCTTGGCAAAATGGACTATAGAAATAGTCTAAAGCAGAGAAAAAATAAACCTAGGCCCCAGCACTATGGATGTGTTTCCAGAATTAGTCTTGGAGCTGAAAATGCTGAAAGCAAGGCGAGCAGAAAGCTGTCTCTGAGGGGGTCGTGCTGGAAATGCTGAGCACCCGATGCGAGGTGCTCAGTCCCTCCAGTTCCCACCAGTCCCTCCAGCTCAGCAGGAGGCAAGGTGGTGATATTCATGTTTCTTACTGCACCCCTCCAATGAGAAGGGCTCAGAAATTAGAGTGAATGAGGAACCCTCTGAACCCAGCGTAGCCGAAGATGAGAAGAGGAGGGAACACAAGACGGTCAGATCAAATCTGGTTAATTGCTGTTGTTATGTTGCTGCTTTTACATGCTAGGCAAAATCTGCTCTGCCATCTTATCCCCGTGTTCACATGGGTAGAAAATAATTGCGCTGCCCTCTACCATCAGCGAGAGCTGAAAGGCATCTGGGGAAACAGATCTGGTGAATGAAGTCTCGCCCAGGGTGCATGTGCCATTTTTACCCAGGCATTTTTCAAGACTGAGAAAAGGCAAATATTGTTGTTAATGGGCTAAATTATTAGCCCCTGTAGTTGTACTTAATTCTACAGAACTACAGACCTACACCCAGTGAGGCCCATTTTCCACACAGCATGAATCACTTGCTCGTTTTTTGTGCTCACTAGTTTCACATTTTAATTTTCCATTCCTCTGGCTTTCCTCATGCAGATGAATAATGGACCATTTATAATACATCAACAATATCAGAGCATACGGTTATGGCTTCAGTCTGTCTAATCCCTTCAGACAGTCCGCAGACCACGAACGCACTGTCTTTGTTCCGCAGATAAAACACCTGTCGTGCGAAGCCACATCCTATTTCCACAAAGAAAACAGAAGGGGATGCCAGCCTGGCAGCTTCTCCCCTCTGCCGCTCGAAATAGCTCTCAGGAGCTGAGTCATGAAGCGGAGCCCAGAATAACAGGCGATTCCTTTAACCCAAGGACAATAATCAGCTGTGTTAATAATTACAGATGGAAAAGGGCTTCAGGCAGCGGTTTATCATAAGACACGCTGAGCCCTTCTATTGCTGTAAATAAATGCCTGGGTAAACTTTCTTTGGATCCAACTAAATAAGGCCGTGTAATCGAGCTTTATTCTGTTGCATTAGGGGCTGAGCCTGCTCCCGCTGCACGTAGCTCTGATGACTCCGGTGGGTTGTTGTGCAGAGGCAGAGGCAGCCCCGAGGACTGAGCCCACGCAGCTTGCCCATGGCTCTGCGTGACCTGTGCTGGATACTGGCACATTCAGCATCCTTATCTGTCACGGATACTGCTTTAAGGATAACATGCTTCTCTTCAGGCATCCAAAGACCTTCGTTAAGGACTAACAGATCAGACTTAAGCATGTGACAGTTCCTAATTGCAGTTCCGCTCTTCTAGTTCCTTATTACACATTTTCCTCTGTCATGTATTTGCTGAATATTTGGAAAAGGAATAGTTTCCTGAAACCAGGATTTGGAATTTGGAAATCTGTAGGGTCAGTGCTGTTTCACTGAATCACTCCATACATAGGATACAGTCAGCAGAAGAAGGTGATGAATCATATGTCTATTCAGTGTGAAATGGGAAGCCTTCACAGAGCTGCTTGTGAGCTGTCACATGTGTTTGTTGCCTGAGTCACTTTCGTTGCTCAGAAAAAAACAAAGGCTGGGATGCGGCTCGCGGGTCTGCCCAGGGAAGGAGCCCGGTCCATGCAGGATCCTGCAGCTGCCAGTGGGGTTTGGAGGGAGCTCAGGATCGTGTAAGCGATGCCATAAGGAGCACTACAGACATCCATTTTAGTTCATTGAACAAAAACTTAGCAGCGGCTAAAAAATTCATTTAAAAAATTCCTCAGTAACTTCTGTCTTAGCCATTTATCCATAGGAATACTCATTTTAAATAAGAAACTTCTAAAGAGACTTTTTCCCAGTTTTTAAAAAGAAAGGTGTTTAAGCAAAGCTAACGTATAATTAAGCTAACCAAGCATGAGGTAGAAAACAGCAAAGCTACATCCCCTCTCCCTTCTTTTTTGCTGTTGTATTTTTTTCGGTGGTCAACCTAAGTACTTCTTGGGATTCTTAATATGTTCTTAATAACATAATTTTAGATAATTTCTTATATGAAAAAAGATAAAGAAAAAGCTGAACTATCGGTACTTCTTGATTTAGCTTTCCAAATTAATGAACATTGTGGAAAAATCTTTAAAAATCAGTTCTCCTCCTACTCCCCAAATACTTCCAAAAAACCCTTTTTTAGGAAAAGGAAAAATAAAATATTTTTCTTTACAAGCAAAGAAAGACTGAAAACACAAGCACTCATGTGAGATAACAGGTTATGAAAGAACACAACTCACTGCTGACGGTGTTCAGTTTGCTGTGCTCCCAGAGCAAGTGCTCTTCCCTGCTCCCGACCCCCTGGCCATTTTGGGCTCTGCAGTCTTTCTTCTCAGCCCGTGTTCACAGAGTTTGCATCAGAAACTGAGAGCACTTCTGCTGTCGAAACTCCACAATATATATAACATCTCCTCTTAAAACAATGTGAGTTCTATTTGCTCTCGTTTCATTGATTCCTATCTATGGGCAAATGCAGCCAGAACCAACATAGCACCGTGTGCTGTGCAAGACTGAACAGCAACTTTGTTTACTATTAGCATCGTTATCAAATTAGGAGGAATTAATTATTACACATTGGGTTTGTTCATTCAACCAAGTGTTTGGCAGCTCAACTCAAAGGCATTAGCGCAGCGGTGGGGAAAGGTTTTCTTCCGTATGTCACTGGTACCAGGGCTCCTTCCTTCTCTCCACTTGGCACACAAACACTACCTTGCTACTTCACTACTTCACTACCTTCATCAGAACCTGAAGAAGTCATGTTCATACTGATCAAGCTGGTTTTCTCTGCCAGCAGCATCAAATACAGTTTAGATTCAGTTTCTGGATGTGTATCGAGGAGTCGGGCAGCTTCAGTGCTAACCATCAGTGGTATTTTACTGTTCTCTGGCACCGGCCTGCTGAAAGGCAACACGAAGTATTCCTCACCCCACGCTGAGGTCGGTTCCTCTTGTTCCCTCTCCTGTTCAGAGGGACAAAGTTAGGAACGATGCATTAAAGGGCTCAACCTTGCTCCCGTTAAATTCAAAGGCAAAACTCCAGCTGATTTCAGTGACAGCAAATGAAAAGAATGAAAAGGGAATGAAAAGACTTGAATTTACAAAGCACCAAGATGCTAAGGTGCACATGCCAAGACCCTTAATGCCCAAAGATTTAATTGCAACTTTGAGGATGCTGAGAACTGCACAGGATGAAGCCAACATTGCACCACAAATGCATTGTGGAAGGGGCAGCCTTTTTCTTACTCCCTCTTGGCTGTCGTTTCCCACAGGTTTCCTTTCTGGGGCACCAGTGAGCCAGTTCAGCTGAGTAAGGTGAAGTGCAGAAGTCAGATAACTGTGCAGATTATCTGATTTTATTTACCCTGTGCTTCTGGCTTTTCCCCTTCCGAGGGAAGGCTTATGTGTGATGGGATGTAGGGCTTTGAGGTGAATTCCATGTCGTTGGAAAATCAGTCTTAGCTCTGTAAGGAAGCAGGAGACCTCGCAGCCCCAGATGGAATTAACCAAATGTATTTCTATCTCTCACGGATATTGTTTACACAGCGCAAGCCAGTCCAGAGCGGTGAACGGTATATTTAAAACAAGGTCCTCTAACATTTGGATCCACCACATCACTCGACTTAACAGATACTTGATACTGATCAAGTGACTCACTTCATTGTCATCTGCTGAGTCCTTTCTCTGTCCCAGCCCACACGCCCTGAAGACGCGCACCGAGTCACGGGCACAGCAGCAGCGCTGACCCTGGTTTTCCATGGCAGTGGGTGCCGGCCACGGGCACACAGCAAACCCCTCTGTGCCTGAAATACCCTCGTTTAATCCCCGGACTCCCTGCATGCCCCTGCAATGGAGGGGCAAAACAGCGTGATCATTCATGACCTGGAGGTAGACAGTTTATTTTATTAGCAAGACAGAAACTGGTGCTTGCTTGTTCCCAGTTTGAGGGAGTTCCTCCTCTTTTTCCCATTCACCTGGGCTTCTTGCTTGTGCTCGACGGCAGCCTCTGCCAGCTCCTGCCCACCAAGCAGGGCACGATATCGGCCGCAAGTAATCCAATAACAGGTGGTAGTCGAGATGCATGCAAGGGCCTAGGTTAAAACAGTCTCAAAAAGAAGTAGCTGCAAGAAATGTACCCCCGTGCCCAGAGCCACTGCCGGCAAACAGCCCTTTCCTGAGCGAGACTGCCTGGGCACAGCCAGGTCCCCATGTGGATATTTACACCCCTTCCACCACCGAGGGCAGGTTTCACTGGGACCCCGGAGCCAGAGGAAAGGGATTATTTCGGTGCAGTTCCCAGTTACTTTATCTGCTCCACTTCAACAAATGTACTAGTCACTGGTGGTTCACTAAATGCCATGGAAACCCCAGGGCACATAGTGAGATCATCTGCCAGTACTTTTTTATTTTAAGATTTTTGTTTAAGAACTGTTTTTAAGGCTTTGGGGAAAAAAAAACAAGGGAGGGTTCACTGAGAATCATTTCCACAGCTGGAAATAGACTTTGTCATAATCCCCGACCATACAAGCCCTCCCCCAAAAGCAAGAGTCTATACGCCTTCATACAGTGACTGGTAAAAAGGAAAAGAGCAAAAAAAATCATAATGAAGCAACCAAAATGTGTTTTGTTATAATAACTGAAAACTTTTGCTTTTTCCAATGGCATCTGAGCTACTACATGAAATGTTTATACTTGCCTTTTATCAGTGTCTGCTTTTTATATGAGATCTAGAAACATCAGTGGCAACATCCTTTAACTTTCAGTTTGATAGAAAAAACGTGTCTCGATCAAATACAACAAATGTCCCACAGAGATTCTTAAAAGTACTGTTCTCTTCAGAAATATCCAACTCAGTAGGCAGTTGCTCAAAAATACAGAGCTTGTGAATGTTGTATTCACAATTCGGCAGGCTTTAGGATTTTTTTTCCTTGATTTCCAAACTGAAGAAAAATGACCGACTTGGTGATACTAGAAGTACCAAACCTGGCAAGAAAAGGGCTTAAGGCAGCATAATGACATTGCAGAAAGCGAAATAATTTGGTTCAAATCATTAATTTTTCAGATACTTGAGCATTGCCACCTAGTACAATAAGGTTATTCATGGGTAATTAACACCTATCTTTCCAGCCTGAAAAGATGCTTTTGTTCTCATGGTGTTGGCTTTTGTCACTAAAACTCATTTTTCAGGGAGGAGCCTGGTTCTGCTTTCTAACCAGTGTCATAGGTTGTGAAATAGTAAAATAATAAAGGTCCAGGGTCAGCCAGCTCTGAACTCCAGTTGAGCGGAGAGTTAAAAACAGCAGAGAGAAGGGAATGAGGTGGTTGAGGGGAACATGGAGTAAATATTAACTTTTAATTAAAGCCCTCCACAGTCCGGAGACAGATCTCCACCAGCACAGGAGGAGTATGTTGATGGTTAGGTGACCCACCCGGCCAGGGTGTGCGAGGACTTCTGCAGACGATGGCTCTGCTCCGCTCTGCTCTCAGCTCATACACAGCTGACGGGGCAGGAAGGCAGCAACTCCACGAGGACCCCCGTTTTCTGCAATTCCTGTATGGGCCTTGCTAATTATAGCATTTTTCCCCCAGGTCTGTGGCCATGGCTGCATTGCCCGTTGGTCTGGCTGGCTCCTTTTTTCTGGTTCATTCTGTCCGGGCTATTTTGGCTGCAGAAGGTCAATGCCAGCACTGTCAGGGCCAGTGGAAATGTGTGGGGGGGACAAAGGGAGGTGGAACATATGCCCCAGGACAAAGTAAAAGAAACTGTCCAGAGTGAATTGGTTTCCTTTTTCTTCTCCTTCTGTTAGTGAAAGGATCTGTCTTGGAAATGTCTTATTTTGTTTCATTTCTAAATAATGCTTTCTCTGTTGTTGGTGGGGTCTTTTATTTATGCTTGTTGTGGATCAGCATTTTTAGCTTCCTTTTTTTTTTTCATCAACAAGATTATTAACCACTAAAGTGAAAAAATATGTATTTAGGAATCCTGGAAGAGAATATTTTGGGCTATTTGCCATTGAGTTTGGCTTTTACTACTCCATCCCTGGATGCTGTGGAGTTGACATTTGCTTATCTTCACAAAGGAGAAACCTACCACTACAAGAAACACTAGCAGTTGCAGCTTGTTGTCAGTGCAGCATGCAGGTAGTGTTGGTAGAATCTACCAAAAGCAGGTAGGCACTGGAGCCTCTTTTGAGTAAATTCTCAGATGAAAAGGTCATAAAGAACAGAAGACTAATTTATTTGGAGGACAGACTCCAGTAAGGTTACAAGACATGTGAATGACACCCATTCACTTTTTTTGGGGGGGGAATTCATCTGAATGACTAACTTCAGAATGAGGTCTGGAAGTCCAACACCGAGGTTTCTTAAAAGAGGCAACGATCAAACCTCATTTCCATACCTGGCTCTCTCTCTGTTTATGAGATATATAGCCTACCTGCAACTAAAAGAGTTTTATGCAAAAAAAATGTTCAAGCAAATCAGTCAAATTAATGGCTTATGTATTGCAAAAGAGAAGAAATTCAGAGGAAGTTTGTGTGGCTGGCTGACGTACCTTTTTAGTTCAAACTAAATGATTGCAAAAGTATATATAAATATACTTTATATATAGTATATA
>NW_009209965.1:0-99856 GCF_000690835.1 Fulmarus glacialis
GCTCGTTCCCCGCCGCCCCCCAGTCGGGCTGGCCCAGGCACTGGAGCTGGGAGCGAGCTCTGCCTTCTCAGAAAAGTTAAGGGACTTTATTCCAGCCCGACTGCGATCCTAGAATAACCGGAGCCGCTTGCCGGGAGGAACGTGCTCGGCTTTTCCCTGGGGATGGCATGCTGCCTCAGCCCTGTACTTTGGTCAAGGGTAGAACCAATAGCAAGCTGTGGGATTTTGGGTAATAAGTGTGGGAATCTGCAAGAGGAGTAGGTCTAAGAGTGATTTGTTTTCTTACTGCTCATGAATAATGGCCTCTAGCATTTTTTTTTTTTTTTAAACCAGCAGGCCAACGAAATAGGCACGTGGGAGATTTGTAGGCGTTCAACATCGTGATCATCAACAACAACAACAATACAGTAGGTGCATCCATGATGACGGTGTCTGAGGAGAACTATTTTCTTTGAGAGGCTGGTGTCACACGCTGGTACAGGTAGCTTTTGTTATCGTTGCTACCGCTTAACTCTTGTAAAAGGAAAGCCAGCAATATCCTAAAATTAGAAAGGAAATGTTTTTGGGTTTTTTTAATAGAGATGCATTTTGCTCCATCTCTGTCAAAGAATGGAATATTAACTTTAGTTCAAATTAAAAAAGGAAGTTTGAGTCCAGCTGTGGGACTGTAAGATAATGTGTCCTGGCTTTTCTCCTCCCAATTTAAATACAGCTAGCTGTCCGCAGCCTTGCTGAAGTAAACCGCTCAGATTAAAAAGCAGCATCTTATACATAAGAGCTAGTACAAAGTCCTTCATGCAAATATTTTATCACCTGAAACTTACCTGAGAACAGCTACTTGTATCTGCTTTTTATATCCTCTTAATCCTTCCCAGCACTGGGAAATACGTTATTGCCTCAGAAACGAATTCTTCTTCTTGCAAAATACACTATTTACAGCTATTAAACTGGGATTGCAAGGGGAGATTTTTTTAATTTAGCTGTAATATCTGGCAAGATTACAGCCAGCTTTGTTTTACGAGGCTGCTCCAGCTGAAGAGGGAAAGGCTGGCATCGGTGTGTTCCATTTTGTGAATGGATAGCATGTCTATTCTGACATGATTTTACATGAGAACCCAATAAACACATGGCCATTATGCATGGAAATCTTGCAGCAGAGCTTTCTGCTTGAACTTAAACTGTTTTGGTTGAGAGTTACACTATAAGGAGTACAAGACTTGAAAGCTGCAAGTGTCTTATGTAAACAGATGGACATTTGAGATGTATTGACTGTTTCGAGTTAATTCAGTTAACATGTGGGTGCACATGTATTTAATTTAGCCTAGTATAAGTTTTTGTAAGCGATGGAAGCTAATACATGCTTTTCAGAAAGAAAATAAAAGCATGTGAATTTTGTCTATATGTGTTGGAGCTCCAGCTGTAGGGGTTCTTGGGGACTGTGATCGTCCTGTTGCCATGATCTCGTAGTACCAGGTGAGAGTTAACAGAGAGCTTACTTCACTTAAGTATGCAGGTAGCTTGCTAATGAATTTTGAAATGGTAAGGTACCCTTCTGAGGTCTCTGTGCTGAGAAAATATAAAAGTGCTTAAACATACATCTTGCTGCACCTTTATCTTACGTGCTGCTTGCCAAAACCAGTTAGGTTGAGCAATATCATCAAACTGTCAGATGTATTGTTTACAATGGGATAGTTCCTCAGTGTTCAGGATGAAGAAACAGCAGTTTTCTGTTACTCATCGTAAAAACGTACCGCTGTGTTCCAAGAAGGTTTGTAAGTGGCGTAGCTAACTATCGCTGCATAAAGCATAGGAGGGGATTGAGACTTGGCATCTCTGACAGCGCTGCTGTAATGCAACGTGTATACAGGAGCTTTGTTTCTGCCTGCAGTTCGTACTTACCCTGATATAAAACACTGTGATGTTGGCATATGGATACACCAAAAAATAGAGCGTTTGTTGAAAAATAAGAATTCCGGCATTTAGGAGAAAGTAAATGAACAGTCCTTCTAAAAATACGACAGTATGCTAAAATATTGCCAAAGCACTGCTGTGACGCTGTTGTAAGCTGTCATATTTTTTGACCATTATAAATAGATCAGTATTATTATAAGGATTTTTTTCCTATTAGCAAAGAAGGTTTTTTTCCCCTTTTCTACATCAGGATCCTTGCACGTCCCCTGAACGGGCAGAGCCGTGCTCGCACTGAAGGCGGCGGGAGTGTTGCTGGGGAGGAGGTGGGCAACTGGGCCCTACACCCTGGGAGTGGCCCTTGTAAAGCCTTAAAGTCTCCTGTACCGTAAACTCGTTTTTTTATAATCTGTTTTGCTTATATTCTCCATTTCTTCAAGACATTAGAGATGGTCCAGTTCATCACTCACGATACATTATTATGTAGTCAAGTTCAGATCCAGCTTCGGTTGGAAGCCTGAAACAAGAATGAGCTCCTCTTCGCTGGCACTGAAGTGTTGGGGGCTTTTGGGAGTTTTCTTCCTTTTTCGTGGTGTGTTCAGACCCGACCAGGAAAATTTCCTTTCAGATTTGTGACCAAACTGTAGGACTAGGGGAATTTGAAGCCAGATCTGTTTCCCTTTGTGAAATTTAGTAACAGATAAGAACATTCAGGTCAAGACCAAAACGTTAGATTCACATCCTACTGCTAGTTAGGCCACAGTTACACCTTCTTTGGGCATTGTGTGGAGAGCGGAGGCTACAGGTAAAGTGGATTTCCGATGACTTGTGTACAGTCTGTTAAAGCAGCTCGAGTCCACGTGCTGCTTGCTCCACTGGTGGACGTCCTAGATAAGTGTAAGGTGATCATTCTGGCAGTACCTTTCGCCATGTCTCCGGCCTCTTCAAGCACGTGGTGAACACACAGAGGCACGGGCACGTACGCGGTACGTTCTGTATACGTAAAGCGCATTATCTGAATGAGTTTTTGTTGCTTACAGAGCACACATCCTTTCTGGTTGCACACATTTCTAGGTGAGGAGACCATATGCTTCATGACAGCTTGAGGAGGGTCTCCTCTAATATTTCTGACAGCTTTATTTTCTGTCTTCTCCAGCCTCTCTCTTTTCCTTTGAGCTGCAAGCGCAGATTGAAACTCAGGTAATACATAAGAGGATCCTTTAATATTGGCTATTTTCAGAGGCAGAAAGGACAATTACTTTCTCTTCCTACTAACCTCCTGCTGGCTTCCTAGCTGCTTGGGAGGCTGGTGATTTTAAGAATGCCACTTTACCCAGTGCATCCACTACGGAGCAAATCTTTGCTCACCAAGATCCCAGTTCTACATCCCGTGGTAACGCCAAAAATTGAACTTGAGTGGCCCAGAGCGCCAGCTCCTACTGTGATGACTCATACAACCATCAGCACTTTTTAGAGTTAAATTTGATCCATTGGCCCTGAGCAGTGCTGACAATTGCCAGCTAAAAGACCCTTCAGTGAATTGTCCTTTAACAGAAGTCTTTTTTTTTTTCTTTTCCCCCCATTTCCTGTTGTTCTTTTAAATAAAAAGAAATCCTGGTGACAAAGCTAAAGTGTATTCTGTGATTATTGTTTGAAGAAAGACTATTTACCTATATTTCAAGGAAATGAATTGCCTGAAAATTACAGGTCAAAGTTATTTTGTAAAGATAGTATTCTTCACTACTGCAAAATCTCCTCAAGAAAAAAACTCACACTATTTATATTATACATTTATGTACGAGTATTTGAGCTTTTGAATGGTTATAATTAAAATACATGGGAGAGTCTGTACTGTATTAATACTGTCCTAGGCTGATAAAGGACACTGAACACTTAAACCCGTCTTTTTTGTTTGTGAGCGTGTCCTGAGAGAAACTGAGGCGGCTCAACTGGCCAGTGCAATTTGATGACAGTTTGTACCTTCTGCAAGGAGCATAGTTTTACAGAACACAGTCCAAATAAAATCACATTCCGTAGAGGAGAGATTTCCATTGTAGTCTCCTGGTCCCTGGCAGGGTGGTCCAGGTTTTACTTGAGACAAGTCTAAAAGGTCTTGGGAAAGCTGACATCTTCTTCAGTAGGCTTAGATTTGCTACATAGGGTACTTGCCTTTGCTAGTCAAAGCCTAGCGAGATGCTTGAGGTATACTGGAGTATTAGTAAAATTGTATTTAAGGTCCTGCTCTTAGTGGCAGTGATGTTAATGTATTTAATTTAATTTAAAACCAGATTTTCAGCACTGGCTTTTGGCTTAGGCAGGGTAGAAGGTTGGCTAGTACAGCAAAGAACTGGGTGAAGTTGCCTGCTCATAGCTGGGCAGTAAGGGCTTCTCCTGCTCTAAGAAGTTGCTTTGCCCACGTTTTGGGGAGACAAAATTCAGTTAAGCTTGCTCTGCTCAGAAGCATTGAGCTGGCTCTGGAACAGATGTAAATATGGCTTGCAGTATCTTTGCAGTTTCTATAGAGGGTAAGTGAATACAACATGTTTAAATTCAACTGACGGCCATGCTGTGTTTTGTAGCAGTCAGTCTAAAGACACGTTTAATTAAACTGGTTCAATTTCTACACTAGGATTATGGAGTCTATCTTTTACACTGCTATAAAATCTTTGTGTATGAGTAAGCTTTCAGTGTAATGGAAAGGGCTGGGGGACACAGCTGTAATCCTCAGCTAACCAATTAAATATTTACTCAATAAGGAGCTAAAAGTTAATTTTGCAGTCCATTTTAAAAAAAGAAAGCAAAATACCTGTTATATGGCTAAGTCAGTGCCTTTGGTCAGTGATTGGAAGAGTTGCTTTTATCAGCTGGGAACACCATTTTAATGTCACAACCGACCTTCTAGTGGGAGATTAGTCCTAATGGACCAGGTTCATACTCAGAAACCATTAGAGAAGAGAAGAAAATTAGAAAATGGGTGGTTTTCAAGTGATTTCAGAGCAGACTGAATTAAAGGCAGATACTGACTTCGGTATTAAAGAATTCTTTACAAACACAGAGAAAATACCTATTCCGTAACAGTGATTCATCCACCAGATCACACCATGGTGGAGTCTCTCGTGGTGGAGTCTCTCCTTCTTCACTGACTCTGGAAGGAGCCTGGGGACATTGAGGTTCCCAGGCAAAGGCAGCCATTGTGGCTTGTCTGCTGTCCTTACGTGTGCATCCAGTAACATACAACTGTGTTTTCACTGAAATGACATTGCTCCTTATGCCATGGTATTAAAGATCATGCTTCTCATGCTAGGATATAGACAAATGCATAAATAATAACAAGAAATGCAATATATGTGTCAATTACCCTTCTGTTTAATAATAAATTGAATGCATCTGCTATGAAGGATATGCAAAATATATAAGAAGCGTATGCAGTCACAGAAAAGTGAATGTGTTAATGCAATATTCTGCTTTACGAATTCAAATCTGGAAGAGGAGTGTGTTTAGTAGGAGATACTGTGCTCTTTGCTGTGCTTCAGATTGATTTTGTATTTGTAATTGTATGCAGGCGGCCGCCAGAAGCAGGACAGTCTGATTCTGAGAAAACTAAATGATTTGTTCCGATTCCTGGGAATGTGAGTTTGTTTAGCGGCACCATGGTGCATTAAATGCGTTGTGGTTGAGATTAACAAATGTAGGACAATTAATTAGTTCAGGTTTGCAAGTCATGCATAGATTACTCGGTCAGTACGCGTACATGTAGGGTGAGCTTTTAGTTCTCGCTGAAACTTGTTGCTGAGATCGGTTTCGTGCCTCCTGCCGATAGTCAGAAAAGACAGAGCTGGAGTAGAAATACTGAAGTACTTGTCACTTCTGTAAAACAGTTTCCATTTGAAACCTGAAATTATATATAATAACGCATTCCTATAAACAGGATTGCCGTAGGTAAGTAGCAGTTTGCATGGGATGATGGAAGTTTTGCAACTGTAGAGGAATAATATTAATTCTCATGAGAGATTACAAATGAGTAAATGCTGATGAATATGTACAAATATGTATATGTGAATTTAGTGCTTCTGAAAGGCAATTGACAGTTCTGGAAACGAAAGGCCTCTCTCTGCCAGGAAAGTGCCGTAGAGGAAAACAGCACCGTAAAAATGTGTGCGGTGCATCCCCGGGGTGATGCAGGGTGTGTTCTGCGGGCAGCTCCTCCTGGGGTGAGGAGGGGAGTCAGGTCTGCACGCATTCGGGGCCCGCTCAGTAAAACACTTGGGGATGTGATTCTGTAAGCACGCGTGTAGTAGGTTACTAAGACGTTTAAAATGCGCGCTTGGGAAGTTTACGTGGATGCTTACCTCCTCCCCCAGTCGCAAAATGCCATTAGACCAGTATCTCGCTTTATATAAGACGTTATCTTTAAATGATAGCGATATGTGTGTTTTTATGAGGAGTAATGGGGGGAGGGAAGTAAGACAGTGTCTTGCACCTTCTACCACATGTCCTGCTGTTCTTTTAATAACTAATGCATTGTGTTGGTACAGAAAGTGGTTCCTAGTGAGAAGTAACAAGCTGAAATGGGGTAGAAAATGGAGAAACCAAGAGATTCTAATCCTTAAAGGTATATTGGAGGTAAAGGTGTGAGTACAGCAGCATGAATAGCAGCAGCAGTTCTATACCCAAGCACCTCTGCAATGCACAGAAATATAGCATAAAGAAGTAGCAGTAAGAGGCTACATGGAAGAAGAATGCCGTTGCACAAGAGTGTAAAGTTTTAAGAATGCAAGGTTTTTCTTCCTGCTTTGCTTAGTTTTAAACTCTGTGTTTTTATGTATGAGAAAAAGGAAAATATTTATTTGTGTAACTATACAGCTTTATATAATTATTTTCATCTCAACACCGTAAGTTTTGCTCCTTCTAAGCCTAAAGTGCTTAGAAATGTTTCTGTGTCTTCACTGTCCAGTTGTAATTAACTCAGAATATGGCATGTGAGTTGTAGAGGTGTGGTTTATAGCCCTGATTAAGAACAATATTTGAATATAGGCTTAACTTTAGGAATGTGGCTTAGTTCATTTGAATTCAGCAAAACATGAGTGAAGTGCAGTGTTCAGTTAGAAAAATGAGATTTCAATACAGCCAAAGTCCCATTTTGAAGGCAGACAGTGCCCTGCTGACCTTCAGGGTGATCACTCTAATGAAGGGAAAAAAGAAGAAAGTTGGTTTCCTAAGCTACTTGTGTTGTTAAACATTACTTGTCTGTTCTGAAAGACTGCAGGGACTGTGACAACTGAGTGTGAGAGTTGTCTTCCAGGAGCTCCAGCGACTGCAGGATTTACGTGGATTGCAGTTTAAGGAATGATATCGAGGGCTTTTTAAGTGGTTAATAGTAGCAGAGATTGGCTTCGCTAAGTTCTTGTACAGTTTTGTTTTCTTTCATAGCACCAGGGATCTTGGTCAGGTCGGACCTCAGGGTGGTCATCTGGTGAGGCCACCTGCATGGGGCGGGACAGGTGCTAGCAGCAGATCGGGTCAACCGTGGTGTTGTCTAGTTGAGGCTTGAAAACCTTTATGGATGGAGGTGCCAAAACCTATCTGTGCAGCTTTTGGTTTGTTTTAGTGTGTTGTCTTTCTCTGATTACATTTCCGTTTGTGTTATGTTACTGTTAAGTACATCTGTGATCATTTTATGATACTTTCTGGTCTTTTTTTCCTGGTTGATACTAGGTCAATAATGTGAATGTATATAGGATCTTTGTTTATAGTTTACATCCAAAGGCTAGCTTTAACCTAGTGATGGTGATCCTTCTTGGCTTCCTCTGTTGA
The DNA here is from genome assembly GCF_000690835.1 of Fulmarus glacialis. Lineage (NCBI taxonomy): Eukaryota > Metazoa > Chordata > Aves > Procellariiformes > Procellariidae > Fulmarus > Fulmarus glacialis. Next base: position 7,723 of record NW_009209965.1, read on the forward strand.
TGGAGAGAGAGGCTTCTGTAGAAAGTATTGCAGAGCAAGAACTTCCATATCACCATTGACTGTAATAGGGACGAGTCATCTCACTAGACCAAAGTTGCCTGTGTGAGAGTGGAGCTTAAGACATGAGTGGTAAGCGTTATGGTTTTCTACCCGCTACCATCAGGGCAGATGTTGCTATTTGTTTTAGTCTGTTGATGCTAAAACCCTGAGGTGGTGAGCCTTCGGAAGCGATAGCCCCTTGAGCCTGCACCCACATGGGACTTCCAGAATTGTGTAAAGAAGTTCAGCAGTCAGTGTTCGCTGGTGTTTGATGGGCTTGGGAACACAGCTGTTTCCAAAAAACCCACAACTTTCAAAAAATCTGAATGAAACATTGAGAGATTTGCTCTTAGTTTCCTTTATTTAGTGGGACAAGATTTTACCCTCTTTTTGCCGTTCAGAAAGTATGGAGTCTTTTCAGTGTCTTAATAGGTTTTGCTTCAGCCCCTTGTACAGTTTCCCGTGTAGAGCTTTTGTTTGTTTGTCACAGCTCCAGCTTTGGAGAGCAACGAGTGGGGTGTTTCTGTGGAGCTGTGGACTTCTTTTCATTGACTCAAACACACAGTTTAAAGAAAATGGGAAGGGGTGGGAGGGGCAAATGAAAGTATATTGTTTTTTGTAAAGTATCACCTGTAAAGCGCTTTCAAATAATCCCCTATATAAGCATGTATGGGGTTTTTTCACTTGAAAGATACTATCTCCTTCTTCTAAACATTTGCACAGCAAAGTAATGCATTATTGCATTTTCATAAATAATTGAAAAGCAACTTAAAAGAAAGTAGGCCACCAGGAAAAAAAAAAAGAAAGTGTCAGTTTCAAATTTGAGAGAAGAAAAATATGTTTCCTTCTTGATAGCAAGTCAGTTAAACGTTATTAAATCCCATTCTCCCACCTCGACATGACCAAAGACAAATTTTACAATTGACAGTTTCATTTAAAAGAGAGAAAAATGGGGAAAAAGGTTTCGGAATGCCAAGTCTGGTTTGTTTTGTTTATTCTTTTTTTAAAATTTTTTTTCCCCTTGGTAAGAAAGATAATTGTGACCCCTTATCAGTTTGCAAGTGACTGAGGAGCAAATCTCTGGAGGTCTGCGTGTTGGCTTTTCAGCGCCATTCTCCGTGCTGGGCTGTAATAATGCAGGCTATTTTAGAACTGTGCATACGTTAGTGTTCTGGCGCGGCATGATACAATAATGTGTGAAAAAGCATAAGATCACACCTTGGTGAAACTTGCAGATTTCCTGCATAATCCGACAGTGAGCTCTTGTCAGGTTTTGACTATATGTAAAGTGAGAATAAAGTTTCCAGAAGCAAAGCGTAAGCCTTGGATGCATTTTGAATGGCTGTGCAGGGATTTTGGCCCTGATGTGGTTACGAATGTGCCTGACTTTCAGCCCTTTGGTCCCACCGTAGCCAGCGGGCCTCCTTCAGTGCTTAAAATTTGACACATGCTTTAAGCCCTTCGCCGAATTGGAGCTTTATTTTTGCTGGTGGTGAGCAAGATCAAAGAGCCAGTGTAAATAATTTCTTAAAAAACAATCAGTAACATGAACAGTTTTCGTATAACATACAGCACGATGTATCTGGCGACAGAACCAGGCGTCATCAGCGGGAATGGCTTATGGCCACGGGTCTCTTCACTGGGATGCTGGCATGTCGGTCCTGAGCTGGTGTGGCTGAGAGAGGACGGGCGGGCTGGAAGCGAAAACGTATTCGGTTAAAAATGCTCTCAATGCAAGATGAGGACCAGGGCCTTTATTCCAGCAGGGGCTTTGCGTGGGCTCTGGCCATCGATTTGTGCTGTACCAGAAGTTACAGGGATTTTGCAGGATTTGCTGGGTGAGGTTCTTGTGCTGGACGGGAGGCCTGACTGGCAGGTCCTAACGGTCCTTTCTGGCCTGGAGAGCAAGAGATCAGTGATTGCCGGTATTAATGTGTTGCTACGTGGTGTTTTAACATCAGAGCTACTCGAAGAGTGGACCCCGTTCAGGTGAGCCCCAGTGGGTGGAAGCCTCATGCAACTGATCCGTTCTGCAGAGGAAAAAATGTCAGCATGTGCGTTCTCCCCCGCTTTCCTCCCAGATTTACTCCATCTCCTTTTATTTTTCATAACCAGTGCGGCTGTATTTTAAGTCACTGCCCACCATTTCCAGAATGTGTGATACATTTGTTAAGGATTTGGAATTTCGGATACATTGACATAACTTTATGTAGGTTTTATAGAAACACCTGACGTGTATGTTTAGTTCCTAAACACCTTCTGTGCTTGATTTATCCTCACAGGTTGTCACGGTATTCAGATGACCTGAAACTGAGGAAGTGAGAGGGAGCTCAGCTGGCAAAAGTCTGACATCGAGTCTGACTGCGGCTGAAATTTGTTTTGCAGAGTTGAGCCCAGGCTGCGTGGGCGGTGAAGAAAGCCTTCTTCACCTTCACCATTGTATCCAAAAAGCTCTGAGCAGCATAATTTTTTGCAGGTGATGAATAACCTAGTTAGCTCACATTGTTTCAATGCAGTGACAGTTCTCTGAGAAGGCATGGTGGTAATTCGTAATAACATACCCATGTTCAGGCTCAAAAATACTCTAGTGGTTCTTTGGTAGGTTTTCTCAGCCAGAGAAACCACGCTGTCAGCCATCTACCGTGGACCACCGTGCACTAGTTACTTCTTTATGCTAGACACTACTCTTTAATGTGGCTCAGCAGGTTGGCTTCTAGTGAAGCAGGGTCGCAACTTTTAACCTAGCTGGATATTTTCAAGGTCCTGTGGCAACTGTGATCATCAGAGGCATGCAGATCCTGAGGTCAAATATGTGGAGGATGCTCATAAAGCGATGTCATTTTCTGTTGTCACAGAATTTCCTTTCGCTTTGATTGTCCTGACCGGTGTCTCTCGGGGTGTAAGGCCAGGCCTGTCTGTCTTGGGAGGTTTCTTGTATAGTTGAAGGAGGGCTTTCTGGGCAGAAGACAGAGTCATTGTGTTGACACAGAACAGTGTGCATCATTGTTTGTGTTATTACTGTTTTACATTTTTTGTAAGAACAGCATATTGATGACTGTGTGTTAAAACTCTGTCTTTTAGTGGCTCGTTTTCTTTCCGAAAAAGGAAGAAAGCTACATTCTTTCTAAGAAAAACTCGAAATTATATTGGAACAAGTACTAGTGCTGTGTTCATCCATGATCAAATTCAGGAAGATTAGGGCACGGTGTATAAATTGCCTTCGTGTTCATTGGGTTAGCAGCTGTCAAATAAGTGCTTATAGATGTTGGCAAAGCTTTTCTTTCCATAATCACTGTGAAACAGGGATGGAAATGTAACAGATGCCATTTAATATGGACCAGCATCTAGGTTCTGTTTCTGGGCCTGGCTCTTTATTGCCTCGTGGCCAGAGTTTCTTAGCGTCTTTTTTGCTTTAATTTCTCACTACTTATAAATGGAGATAATAGTACTCTCTCACTTTACAGGCGATTTCTGAGGCTGTCTGTTAAATCGTTTGAGGTTCTTTGACGAAAGATATGAAATATATGCAATAGCATTAATGATAAGATTAAATAGAATAATTCCGTTGAGATTGAGGAAAATTATTGCTCCTAGATGAGCTTTGCTTTGCTGGGCAGTGTTAACCTTCTGCAGGAAATAATTTGGTCCGAGACTGTGTTGGGGTTTCATTTCCTGGGATTTTTGTAATTTGTTATCTGACAAGGCTTTTTGATACCAGGCACTACACTTGAAGTCCTGTTGAAGAGCAAATGAAGCGTTGTGATGCTATTTTTTGCGGCATAGGAGTCTATGGTGACTCATTTAGTGTTCGTAATGCCTGTGACAGATTAAAAAAAATCAAATCAGTTACTCGCAGTGAGACGGATACACTCAGCCAGACCCTATTTGAGAATTATTTGCTGCACTGTTAAGACCAAAGTACACATCTTCCCCCTCCCCCCCAAAAGAATCCAGCTTATCATGAAATGTTTATCAGAGCCATATAAACATTTCTCAACTGCTGAATTTTGAAGGGAAATTCTTTTGGTCTAACACATGTATTGCAAGCAAAACTCTTCACAGATTTAAAAAAAATACATAATTAGCTTGGTTACAGCCCTAATTATTACCAAGCATGCCAGCATCTGGCAAGGGTACGGCGATCTGGGAATTCACTGCTTGAAGCCATGGAACAAAGTGTTCTGATCCGACCCCAGGCAGTGAGTCCAGGACTTGAACTGGAATCTTCAGGAGCAGAGAAGTCTTAAGTGTCTGGAAAATTGGCCTGTTGAGTCACCACACAGGCACTAAAACAAAACTAATTTTAAGCAGGTCAGAGTTCAGTGATTCCCTCTGGAATCTAATTTTTTTTTCCCTTAAAAAAAAAAAGTCTCATGTTTTAAGTGAAAAGGGTCAAAGTTGATGCACTGCTACAATTTTTGAATGCTTTCCCTTAAGAACAGCCACCCAGGCTAGGATTAGCATGAAGGGCTGCTAGGCTGGCACTTCAGTGTCTGGGTTAAAAATATTTTAAAGCAGTAAATGCAGTCAGAACGGAGAGAGAGATCCCTGGGAGCCTTCCTATTCAAAAATGTGCGAGCTCAGGGCAGCAACTGCAATGTAATTTAGGGCAGTATATGCTTCATAGCTTTGGAGAATATTGCCTGTTGTTAATGTTACATTGGAGGGCAGTGGGATAGTAGTAATTTTAGAAAGGTGGTATTCCTGTTTGTTTTACATTGGAAACTTCGGAATAAATAAAAAGAAGCATCAATTGAGGAAGAAATGTAACTGCCGAAACCCAGCAATGAATCCACCTCTGAGCAGACTATAGAAACGACAGGGGAAAGTGGCTGTAGAAACATTTTCGTGGGAATGCAGTTGCAAAAGGAAATTAGCAGACAAAGGCAAAATCAGGTATGTACTTTAAAAGGCATGTGGGCAAACTTTTGTCTGAGAGCCCGCTGAGGAGCCTGCTCACATTAAATTACAAAATGTTGGGGGGGGGATCAAATGACAAAAAGCTTGTATTGCTTTTCCATTGCTGAAGAAGTGGGGCTGTCTATAAGCAGGGATGATTCAAGTAGCTGTTTTAAAAAAAAAAAACGCTTGCTAGAGTGAGGGAGATTTTTCATTCCCATTCCTTTATTAAGACAATTTCCTTCTTTTTCCCTTCGGATCTTGCAGAGTTCGCTTTACATTTGCAAGTGAAAAGGATGGGGTCTAGGCTACCTAGGGAAGCTTGAATCTGAACTCTGTTTGTGTCAGGCATTGTGAGCTTGGTGATCTCTGTTTATCTCTTAGGAAATAGTCATGGTTGCACAACAGGGCAAATGCAATGCGCAGATGTCAGAACAGCTAAAACAAAGAGGGCTGTCTAGGAAAAGCCATGCCAAATCTGATGGCTAGCGTGGAGTAGCAGCAGCTAGGACTTGTGCCGCCTTTTCTTCCTCGTGCCTCTGCATGGCTGTAGGCAAATCTCTAGGCCAAATGGAAAGCTCCTTATTCTGGGTAGTGAGTTGTAGCTCATGCAAACTGTACTGTCGATAGGAGGATGTTTGTGGGAATGGTTGCCCACATACGTGTGCAAGGGTTTGTGCCCTGGTCATCGGTCCAATAGCCAGACCGCTCTGCGAAATAATACCTATTCCAGGGGACTTCCCCTTTGATGTGTAGTGATTGCTAAGTATGTGGCTTCTTGAGTGAAGGAGCTATAAAGCTTAAAATTTATTAGGAGAACCTAAGTCTGCCTTGCTAGTACACGAAGTTATTGGAATGCTTCTCCTTTGTATTCCCGCAGGTATACAATGCACAGGGATTTGAATGGGAGGATGTGTGAGGCTCTGAGATCCAATTTGTCTTCCAGGTTACGGCATGGCTCCATTTTTCTCAGGCTTAACAAGTAGCTACCATAGTTTACTAAAATATTTGTTTAAATTTAGGGAAAACTTACTGACACGCAGTTGCTTTTGCATTTAAGATCAGAGTTTATAGCCCTTTGAAGTCTGCATGTTTGAAGGAAAAAGAAGTGCTTAGGATAAGCTGAACTTGAATTGAATCGTGTAGGCAGATAACAGATTGAATTTGCTGTATGGCTCGTTTTGCTAAGGAAATAAGTCAAGCAATGAGTAATGCTGGGCCAACTTTTATCACAACAGGAGGTGGTGTAGCTTTAGTGCAAGGTAGTGTGGTTCACTGAATCTGAATTATGGACCAGTTCTCTTAACTTCAGGGATGATGGTGGTTCTGAAGAAAAAAAGTTCATTTATGATTTGTATAAGTTTATGATTCACAATTGTAAAGCTGGGGTAAATCACACAGATTTCCAGCCCTGATACTTTCATTCTGCAGTGATTTGAAACTTGAAAACTACAAATTGTTTAAAGGTTTGGATTTTTTTTTTTTCCTTTTTGAGCGATATATTTCTTTTCACTGATATGTGACCCAGTGGAAACTTTGCAATAAGGAAAAATTTTAGGGAGCTAAGAGGCAGAATGTGTTTTGGGTAGTTCCCAAATATAGTACTGGTTTTTTTGTTCGATCTCTGCATTAGTAATACCACAGTTGTCCTTGTATCCAGCCTCGTTTAAGTCTTCTCTTAGCACAAGAGGGTTGCAGCATGTGGATGCTGTGCTGATCCTTTTTGTTTAACTGGTGATGCTTTTTCACTCAAACTAGCTATCAGAATATGGTGGGTCAACAGGATCGTTCTCTTTATCATGAAGCACACCTGAAATATCTGCTTAGGTAGCGCCTGTGATTTCTCAGCAAATATTCAACCCAGTGGGGAGCTGCAGGGCTCACCTCCATCTCCCGAGGGTTAACAGTAACCTATAATAATAATCTTGTGGCACAAAAACGCTTCTTTTTATGCATTACCTATTTCCAGAGGCCTAATTTAGGTTTTGTATCAAAATGGATATCACAAACGCTTGAGCTTCCTGCTAAAGTGCTACCGAGAGACTTCGTTCTCTGTTATTCTCATGGTGTCCGGGAGGGGTGAGGAGGCAAGGAAACAATTGCTGATATCTGTAGCAGTAAGTATAAATAGTAGCAGGATGGGTAGCAAAGGTAAAATAGTTTGACAGGATCGTTCCTATGAAAGCCTGGCCTTTGCTCTTGGTTAGAATATATATGTGTGTGTAAACATATGTGTTTTCAGATATGGGGCAAATTTACATGTCGACGAGAAAAAAAAGTTAGTTTTATTTTGTAACTGCACAAAAATTTCACCTATCATTAAAAGAAAAGAATATTGTCACGGAGTAAAATGAGATTGTGGATTCATTCTTAAATACGCAGGCAGCTACGCTCAAAGATCGGCACGCGTGCGTCCCTGCTCTCTCTGTGTACGCTTTATGCCAGATTCTGCTGTAGATCCAGTTGAACTGTTTTCATAAGTTACTTTCCTCAAGGATCTGTTTGTTGAATGTTTTCGCATACAAAAAATCATGTTTGGATTTTTTGTTGTTGTTGTTGTAAGAAGTAGAAACAAGGAAAACAAAAGCTGGATTTTAGAAAAGAAGTTTTTTTTGAGATCAGAAATGCTTACTGAACACCCAGATAGTTTCCTCCTCCCTGGTATTGATTTTCCATTGAAAGCGCATGTGGGAGGAGAAGGAAGATTTTAACAAAACCTAAAAAATACTTGTGTTTCTGAATTTCCTGGCAGTTGCTATTTTTTCCTGCTCTTTTGTACAAAACTTGGTTATATCGAATTTGTCCCAAACCTGTCCTCCTCCTTCTGCCCCTGCAGATGCCCTCAGGGATGGAGGAGCTCTTGCCTCGCAGCCTGCCTCCTGCCCAGCCCACGGGCCCGTGCCCCCTTCTCCTCTCCCCGACCCCTGCTTTGGGCGGGAGGGCAGCTCCTATTGGGGATGCCGTTGTCGTTGCTCGGTCTCTGGAAATAAGGGGTCCCCGGGGTTCCCCGTTGCTCTACTCTGGCAGGTTCGGGTGCTGAAATGTGGGTGGGGTGAAAAGCGCCCAGCTGGTCTGCCAGTTCCAATGAGCCCAGGCACAATGTCTTCCACCTGAGGTCCAGCTGGGCACAGTGGTGGGGTCTGGTGGGAAGACAACAAGAGTCCTGCGCAGTCGCTGATGCAGGTCTGCCTCGGCGCGCTGGCCAGCAGCAGGCCGTCCGTGTTGGACGTACGGTGAGTGTGCTTGGGTGGGTGCGTGTGCGTGTGCACTGGCTTATGTGCTGTGGGAATAGAGAGGGCAGAGCCAGGTCAGGTCTGGTGGGATTTATTCAGTTGGTTTCAGCCCTGCACACGTAGGGTTGTATGTATGGGCTTTGGCCCGCAGTTGCCTGGCTGAGCATAAAAGCGGTCCTTAAGCAGACTGGCATTCGCCATCCCGAGTGTGGTGGATGAGTGCATGGCGGAGAGCATGGAGAGCACGAGCTGCGGCCCCGCTCTGCCGCTGAAGTGCTCTGCTGTGCTGGGTAAGTCTCTTGACCTTTTGTTCCTCAGTTTTCTTGTGTTTAAGGACGTACAGACTTACCATCACACATGGGTGTTGCAAGAATTAATTAATTACCATTTCTATGGTTTTGAAGACTTATAACCCTAAATAAACAAGAACCTAATCAGTTAATTTTCTTCGTATTTATACTATAGGAAAAATCTACTAATTTATTTCCAAGCGCATGACACACAAAAACTATCTTCACACTTCTAAGTGGAGCTGGGGCTCGATGCCAACACTTTTTTTTCCTAGTGAATATGGTATACTTGTACACTCAGATAGATTGGTACAACCTTACAGCTTCACTCAGGAGGTGGATCTTTTTTTCTTACTGCTTTTTTGTACTTACAAGCTGTAAATACCAGGCAATTCTCTTTGGTCAGATTCTTTGTCCTCATGACTGCACCCATTGCCTTTAGCATGTGAACTTACTCCTTTGGAGTAGCTCTGACTAACTAGTAAACTATACGTGGTTTTTTTCCCATATGTTCTGTAGTCTCTTTATACATTAATTATTGCACTTAAAGAATCTGGGAATTAGGGAAGGAGGATGGAAACAAAATATAATAGGGATGCTTGCCACCTCTTGTCCTCGTTCCTCTGTGTGTGGAGAAGCCCCTTAGTATATTGCTTTGGGAAGGAGGAGTAACTCATGTCCCACACCTGATGCAACTCTACAGAAATGCCACGCAGTGCCCTGGTTTAATGTGGAATATCTAGGCACAGTAGGGTGAAAGAAGACGGACTTCGTGACTGTCTCCGCATTTGCCGTCATAAGGGAGTTAAATCAGAGCTAAGGGTTTTGTCTTTTGTGTTTTAATTTCCTTTGTTTTAAGAAAGTATTTTTTTTAAATGAAGTGGGGGAGGAGAGTAATACGCCACTGACATGCTTTGGGATCTGAGGCTCCTGTGGACCCCATAGGATGTCAATGGACTCATTAAGATTTAGCCAAGTTTTATGCATTATTCATAATATACATTCACAGCATGCACCCTAAAGACTGTCTCCTGTGAATGCTTAGTCAGAATCATTTGCATTCTGTATTATGGATCCATAATATAGAATACATTTAGCTACATTTTGTGTATTATCCTTTACACATATTTCCAGCCTTTACCATTCTGGCATATGCAGCAAATGTGTTTAAACAATAGCATGCAGTTGTGTTTTGTCGCTCCATAAAAACTAATGCATAATAAGGACCCTGATGAAAATTAATTATTGCATAAGAGCAATGGACAGGCTTTTTCCTCTTTCTAGCTTCAGTGACATTTTAAATTTACTTTTCTAACATGTTTAAGAAGTGTTTTAAATTCTGGGCTGGTATTTTGTAAGTTTTTTGTTTCAAATACACACAAAAATCATTTTTGATGTGGAAGGTTGGCAGGTGATGAAACATCAAATTGAAGCTGAGATGCTTAATAATCATAAGAGTCGTTCGCTGTGAGTTTACTCTAATCCTACGAACATTATTTCTGCTGTACATGACAGGACGAAAGAGTCAACAGAACACCACATCAGAAAATTAATTCTCTTCCTGTCATCTGAAGCATTGAAGCTCCTCTGTTTTCTCTTTTCCTCAGCTGCCATTCCATCATGGTGATTGGTCTGATCTCAGCTTTGCCACTGATCCACCGGGTGGCCCAGACGTGTGCCTTAGCATACCTCTGCCTCAGTTTCCCCATCTATTACGCAGAAATAGCAGAAATGGTGCTCCTTGAAATCCACTGTAGTAGCTGTCTACTTAGATTTACACTTTCAGCACCCCGTCACTGCTGACAGAGAACATTCCTCTGGGAAATACTGCTCTTGCGAGAAAACGGGATTTCTTTTGGGGCCAAATTGCAGTAAAGTCAAGGAGGTATAAGGATTATCTTCCTTGTGCAGAATCTGTTAAGGGATCATTTTTATGAAGTGTCTTCCAATTTGGGGACCATAAAAATATTTCTAGTTGCCTGTCCCTGCGCATGAAAACACCAGACAGGCAAAATCCAGGATCTTGTGGCATCTTTTGCAGATCCATTTCCTTTGGGGAGCAGCCCCCGTATATCTTCAGGAAGACGTAGGGAATGTCAGCCTTTTCCTTGTTCAGGGAAATGCTACAAGATTGTACAGGTTACAAAAAAGTTGTTAGTATGGTGATGTCCTTGTCTCAGGAGCCTGGCTCACGGTGGGCAACAGTGGTTCCTTGAGCCTGAATATACACAGTATACACAGAGGATATCAAGTGACTTACTATGTCAGGCTTTTTTGCGAATGTTGTAATACTTGATGAAAAGCCAATGCTTATCAAAATACTTAAAATTAAAAAACAAGTCTTGATATCATTTAAGATGGAAATGTTTTTTCCCATCATAGGCTTAACACGGAAGAATGTTTTGGCGAAGTACAGTCGGGAGGCAAATAGTTGGTATAAAATGAGTTCAAAATCCTAAGGATTATTTATATTAACTTTTTTTCCACTAGTTCTTTGAGTTTACCTTTAGGCAGCATTCATACATACAAGCCCTGAAGATACAATAGAGAGTTAGGAAGGATTTTGCTGTGGTCTGAGCAAAATGGAAACATGCTATCCTTTGGTCCAAAACTGACTGTCGAGCTCTCGGTAGAGTAACATCTAAAATATAAACATTTTATTGCCTTTCTTTTTAAAAGAGATGACCAGTTTTTCATGAGAGTTTTTCACAAGTGAATTGAGAATTGTAAATTTGTTTAGAAATACATGTATTTTGCAGCATGCCATGGCTGTACTTGTTCCTTTTGCTTACATAGCAATTGACAGTTTATGATTTTTAAGTCTGATGCATAAAAGCAAAATATATCTTTTTTTTTTATATATAAGATGTAGCGTAGTGGAGTCCTCATCTATGTGTAGTGTAGTAATAGTCTACGTAGAGTGTAGTAATGTAAAGTAAGAGTAATCATTGTAGAGGGAGTATTGGCTTTCAGAGCAAACATTACTGGACGTGTCGCATGGTGGCCTTATGTCCAGTGGAGCAAAGCTACCTTTCCATCTTAGTTGCTTGTGTTGCTGTTCCATACATGGGCCCGGGGACAGGAAAGAAAGACGGCAGGTATGAGGCTGAGATCCAGGCTTCCTCTCAGCTTTGTGCTGAAGTTTTTTCTTATTCTCTCCCTTGAATCCTGAGCTTTTCTTCCTTGTTCTTTCCTATTCCCTCTCCTCCCCAGCTCTTGCTGCAGCCCAGACACTTCTCTGCTGCACCCTTTCCTCCTTGCTGTACCCTGAAAGCTCCAGCATAAAGCCCAAGCTAATATATGCATCAAAGATCATTAGCTTGGTCTCTGCTGCATGCTTACAGCACTTACATTGTTGGTCCACCTCACTAGTTGGACATCAGCATCTGAAACCAGTGAGAACGTATTTTTTCCCATTGCAAGTCAACGGAACATAACGCTCAAAAAACCAAGATGTCAAGATACCCCTTTCAGATTCATGAATATGCTATATATAAGCTTTAACTTCTGAGACTTTCTTTTATTCTCATGAATACCATTTACATTTGAGCAAATGCAAATTCATTTCCACTTTTGATACTCTGGAAGCTGCTTCTGGAAAGTGAGTAGGACGTGCCCTGTCGTCCATCCCAGTTCAGGCCCCAGCGCTGCGTGTACGGCACCTGGATCTCCAGAGCGTTCGGCAGTTCTGCTCCGTCTGTTTTTCTTTTCAGCAATCTAAATTCATATTGTAAAATGTGCAGCAGTGCAATGAGCATGGGTTTTGTTAGTGTTATTAGGCTTATGATGTGGAAAATAAAGAACTTCCTACTGTTTAGCAAAATTTCTAGGAAATTGCTAGCAGTTTTATTTAATATTTGCAATAGGTAGCTTTATCTTTCTAAATGATTTTAAACAGTCTTTCTTCAATGAACAGCTGTTTAAATAGGAACGAGGGTACATAGAAAATGAGCATTGTACATTAGCTGGACCCACAAGGGAGAGTAAGAGAAGGAGAGTTTTCCTGTACTAATCTCTGTACCTCCATGGTAGTTTCTGGCCTAACAGAGTACCTCTATGCCAGGTTTCGATTCAAGACTCCTCAGGTGCTGTGTTACCATTATTAATAATTACACTATAGAAACAGTGGTTTGAATGGATAGATTTTAAAGGGGTTTCGCTGGGTTGCCTGCTGTATTGTTATTCCATTTTACAGATGGAAAGGTTGTGGGTTTTTACTTCTGACTCAGTTCATCAGAGGAAAGCCAGACTTAGCTGATACTGCTTTACGCTTTGTTCTCTTGGCATTCTCTCTGTCCAAAATCATTTGCATAGTGTTTCTGTCCATCCATAGTGTTAAAAAGTCTACTGTCAGAACCCTCGTGCATCGTGGGGTTTTAAAAGTAATAGATTCTGATTTCCTTTTTATTAGCCTTGGTTCTCAGACCCTTTATATTCAGGGTCTTTAACTTTACAACAGTAAAATTCAGTGCTTTAAAAAAAGAAGCTGAGATTTTCATATGATTACAAGCATTGAGGCTTTCAGGAAAGCACCAGCTATTCTGAGACAATAGAAAAAGTCATGGGTATTTGCAAACCTGGAACTTCCTGGAATACATGATTAAAAGGGGCCGCAAAGACTCTCAGGTTGTGTGTTCCTCCCACACAGAAGATCTTGCACCTTGTGGTGCTTCGTGGGGTGCGTAATATCCAAAGGAAAAAGGTAAGACTGTGTCTTTTATATCCCTGTTCTCCGTACAGTAGAGTTGGAAGCAGAGGAATACTGAGAACGATGAACTGCATGTAGTGGAGATAACACCATCAGATTGTTCTTTCTGCTTAGGTAAAATGATCAGAGGAATAATTTTCCCCAAAACTTAATTGAAGGAGAGGTGCATATTTGCACAAATTTCTGTACTGGGCATTGCTCAGCCGCTTTGACAGACTCAGAAGACCTGTGCCTTTGAAAGGAGTATTCCTCATCAGTGCTCTGAATCTCGCCCCTTCCACTGGTCTTTGCTTCGTTGCTTGTATCGTCAGGAGGGCGGGGAGCAGAGACCCTTCTCTCCTACTTCCCTGTTTGCTGCCTTACGGGAGCCGCAGAAATCAGCCGTGCTCAGCCAGCAGGACTCTTCACCTCTTCACAAGGCATCGTCTATATTCTGGGTTTTGTTACCTATCTAAAATACTCAGGTCTCTGATATGACTCTATTCAGAAATAGTTTTCTCTGCTGTTTTTCTGTAACATTTTCTGTGTGTGTACAGGTTTCTCCTAGGAATAACACCAAAATTCCCCCCACCCCTTTTCTGGTGATTGCTAGTAAAGCTTGAAGTCATGTTGGGGCTTGCTGTCCTTGCCAGGCTGTTCCTTCACCTCTGTTGCGTCTCATCCTCAGCCCAATTAGCGAGATGTACAGTAGCCTGCGTGTTATTTGTTCCGGAGTTTAAAAACCTAAACTTGCTTTTCACCATTTTCTCACTTTTGCCAGTTTTGCAACAGTGGCACTGCTCTGATCTTACTGATTTATCTTAGCACTGAAACCATTTTGTAGTGACGGATGAAAAAGCAAAGACAAGAGTTTAGAGCTACGTTCATTCATCTCTGTGTTATTTTAATGCTAAATCTCAATGATAAGTATTACTGTTATATTACTGCTGACTAAAATGTACAAGAAAAGGAGTCCTCTTTGGAAGATAAACTATTTTACTGAGTAGAGGGGATGAGAGCCCTGTTGAAAAGGGTAAAAGCTGAGGAGGCTGGTAGGTACGTCCATTTTAAATGTGTGCCATGTGTGCTGAGGGTGACTTGGTTCACATAGAATATTTGCAGTCCAGTCAAAAATAGAACTCATATCTTGCATGCTTGTGCTTCCTCAGTCCAGTCCCTTCAGAAACTAATCTCCGCATTACTTAAAAAGAACAGAACTGGAACATGACTGCTGGAGTTTGCATCGATTGCCTGGTGATCTAGAGTGACGGTGAGGAGGAAGGCAAGGGACAAAAATTGGGACAATATATTGGGAGGCTTATGCAGATGTTATGAGTGCTGCACCTGCCCTGCTGTGTAGTACTTTGGTCTTCATGGGTGTCAGTCCAGCATCTCCTTCAAGTACTGGATTAATACAAATATTTCAAAACTAGTGCTAGTACAGTGATGATGTATTACTCCGGTTCACCAGGACTAGGGATTATATGTAGTAAATAAACTGCAGACAATTGCAGTCTTGGTTGCAGCTGGCCTGTTTCCTAAATATTAATACTAATACTACACTGAAAAAGTAAAACAATTTAAAAGAACTGGTTGGAAAATCTGTACAGGTGTAAAAGTTAAGCATATGGCAGAACAGAGATTGCCAAAGAAAATGACAGATGATTAACATTCATTAAAACTTTCAATTAACACCTTGAAAAATTCCATGAAATAATACTGCATGTAAATAATGTGTGATCTCTCCAAGCATTCTTCTACCTGTTTTTAAGGGAAGGGAAGAGAGAGAGAGAAGAGGGGAAGTGTATTTCGAAAGTACTTACTACACAAATTATTTTAGCCCTTAGTTTGTTTTGGAGTTCAACGGTCTAGTGATGAATAAATCAAGTTTGAGCTGTCAGTATGGGAAAAGATTTGGCCTGGATAAAAGTTAGTCCTTTATGTTCCCAAAGATGAGCAAAGATTTAACCATATTTTTATTGTGAGCATGAGAGAGAACCTGTGAGAAACTGCAAGGCAATGTGAAAGATGCTCTGATCAGTTAGCTAATTACAGAGATCAGTACATGACAGTAGTTGCAGTCCTGCCTGTGTAATTCCACATGGCTCTCAGCTTCAGCGGGGTCTCTCCACGTTACGGAGAATTCTAGGTCTGTGCCTTTTCTTGTTGGTGCATACACATGAACTAAGGAAGAAAGATTTGGCTCATCTAAGTAAGCTTTGTGACAGTAAATTAGAAAGTCAACATTAAGAGCTGACTTAGATGTCAGTTCTTAACATCAGCTGTTAATTACACTGAGAAAAGCTTCCAAAATCAGGCATGCCCTGGCTGCTTTGACCCAAAGAATCATGTTTCTGGAGGGAAAGAAGCATCTTGGTCTTATAAAAGCAGGTGTGTGGTTTAAACAATGCAAGTAAATTCATGTGCATATTACCTATGGATTCTTTGACCCTTGGGATTTGACTTGTTTATTTCAGAAAGCATCCATTGACATTGGCACTTGCAATCTTTTTTTCTCTTTTCATTACTGAGCATTTCTGTGGTCCTGGCTAGATTCAAGTGCCGCAGAGCTCTGGGGTTCAGGGGATCCAGCCTTCAGGCTTAATTTCCTCTACTACACTCCTGTTTGAAGTTCTTGCATTCATTCCTTCATCATCTTTACCTCCTCTTCATAATCGGGTCCAATCAAGGTACCAGTGTGGCATTTTAAGATGTAACCCCCCCTTTTCTTTCCTTCTTAAAATGCTATTTCGTAGGTTTAGAGTGTGTGTCTATATGTCATCATATTTTCACACTGTTAGTGTCTTAGAGCTACCATTTGTTTGAGGTAGCTGAGGACTTACGAAGAGGATGTGATGGCTAGTAAAAAATACTATGAAATAGCTTCATTTGTAAAGCTCTCTGCCTTTGTAATTGTGGGAGGGATGGAAGGATAAATATGAAGTCCTCTATCTAAAATACCAATTAAAATGCTCAGTACCTACTTGGGCCACTAATTTATACGTGTGGTTAAGAACTATTTTTTCCTGTTTTCAACTTGGCTGTTACTGTGTTCTTCTTACCACCACCTGTAATTATTGACTAGACTTTGCCATATCAAGACTGCAGCTTTTTCCCCACCCGACTGCATCTGCACTCCAGCGTGGGCTGTACCAGGCAGAAAGCCCTGGCCCCGACACCAGCTTTGTGGGTTGGCGTAGGTCCATTATGCTTAGGGCTAGCGCCTTCTGCATTGAACTAGCCACCTCCATATTGCAAAGCTCTGGACCTGTATTTTTTCTTAGTCATTGTGGTGGCCCTGGGATGGTTTTGTGGCACCTTTTGAATTCTGGCAATTCAAAATGCCAGAAATACTGAGCAGATAGCACGGCAGAGTGGTGGTGGGGGGTGATTTTTCTATAACATACCATTGGGTTGTGTGTTTCATGTTCTGGGTTGTTGGTTTGTGGGTGTTAGAGGAAGAGAGGTCTGCCAGAAAGGTTGAAGGAGCCAAATTTGGCATTACAAGTAGACATACCCTTTGTGTAGCATGCATGCTGGGATGAACTCTCCTGTCGGACTGTCTCCCCTTGGAGGGTCCTCACAGTTTGTTCCAGAAGGGAGCCAGGGACAAAACTAGGTTGTTTTGCAGCATGGACGATCAGGGCACCTCAGTACAGGAGTGAAATAGGAAGTGAACTAAATAAACCATGTGCACACACCCACCCTTCCAGTTGAAGGCTAAATGAGAAAGCTGGGTTGGAGAGACAGCATCAATTTACGCATACTTGCAGAGGGCCTTGACCTCTCCATTTGGTGCTGGGGACCCCCTCCCTGAAATAGCATGCAGATGATGGGGTACAGTTAAATAAAACTATAATTAGAAGCAACAGGAGGGAAAAGAAAAATCTGTCAGTCTGCTATCTTTTTGCATTTGACTGCTCTTGGATTGCTATTTTCCAAAGTGATCCGCAGTGGCATCTCTTGGCTTCCAGGAAGGCAATGGGAATTTTATAGCTGACGTCAATGGGAGCAGAATGAGACTGATGTTAAGTGCTTTTTTTATAACCCTGTCCCTGGTGTACAGTCAGTTTCATTGTTTTCCCTGATATTTTTGTGGGTGTTACATAGATCAAGAAGGAGAAAATAGTACTTAAGAAAGACAAGTTGTGATTGTGAAACCACAAAACTGTCAGAGAGGCTCTGGGGGGCAGCTGTGGGGCTTGGGACTGCTGTTAATTAGTGTTACAGATTTGACTAGATTTTGGTATGACACTATGACTTTGAGCACCTTTCCTTCCCAGAAGACATCATCAGTAAAGTCCACCCTCTCTGACACAAGAAAATCCAGAGCGAAAAAAACTGATGAGCTCATGATTTGCTGCAAATAAGAAGAGTTTGGCTCTTTGGATTGCAGTTTGTGTTGTCCACCTGAAGCCCGATACCCCTCATAAGTTCATGCGTTTGGCGTGGGATGTAGAAAGAACACTTACTTTCCTACAGCATTTTGACAGGCTGATCCGTGGTGAGACCTTTACACTGTGATGTCTGCTCTCCCTTGATCCGTGTCTGACATTCACTAACATGAATGGCCGATACATGTGTGTGTAGAAGGGCTATTTAGACCTAAGACTTGCTTATCCTAGCGCTGAAGCTAATCTCTTTCACTCTGCTAAGGTCAAGGTTGAAAGATGACTCCGAAGAGCAAAGAAAGGGAAGACAGGTTTGAAAATGGTTACAGGGAGAACACACAAAATACGCCACTGTAAATGCTGATTTGTAATCTCTCCCTTCCTCTCTTGCCATCCTTTTTTCTCTCCCTGTCGCAGGTTATTCATTAAGTATTTATTGAAATACATGGTAAAAAGAATTTGTCTAACAGTTGAAGTGCTGATTTTGAATTAGGCAACAGGTGGTGGGTTTAAATTTGGAGAATTCGTGTTCAGACAGATGCCTGCGGGTGGGGTCAGAAGTTACCTCTGCAAACTTTGTCCGCCTGACAGTACGTATTGTCACATACTGCAATAGAGTGGTGGGCTCATGGTATGTGGGGAAAAAATTGTGGTATGTGGGACAAAAAACTGATTAGGCCGATCAGTCTTTGCCCCATCTCCAGGGGATTGCTTTTTAGGTCAATCAGGATAAATCTGTGTGGAATGTAATGGCATTTGTTGAGCAATCAAAAACTTACCCTTGAGCCTACAAACTGCTCTTGTGGTATTTAACAGGACAACAAAAAAAAAAAGATAACCTGTGTTGCTTTTTCCCCTCTCTTTAAGCAAGGAACAATGGATGTTTGACACTGGCAGGAGTCTGTCATATTGTGGTTATGTTACAGTTTTTAACTGAGTGGTTTAAAAAATCATGTGAGGGATAGTCTTAGTACAAGTAAGTTAGAGGATGCAGTAAGCCTATTTTTCAGTAGTCATGTACCATCATATGTAATACAGTATTTTTTGAAATTATAAATGCAGTGTAACATATGGGAAAAGGCCAAATCTTGCACCGAAAGCATTGATTTCATTGGTCTATGTTCTGTATATTTCTTTGGGTTTTATTCTTTTAACAATACTAGCCAAAACAAACTCTTTCTTTGCCTCAGTTTCTTCTAGTAGAAAGAAAGTTTCCGTGTGTAGGTTTATCACCTTTATATCTACTCTGAAAACCTTACATGAAAAGAGCACTAAAATTATGATTAAGTGCAGTAGATTTGTAAAAGTGGACTCTTTAAGATAGCATTTAAGTGTGTGAGATGAGATAACTTCCTGCTCCAGAGCTCATTTAATCATACGTATGAACTCCTGACATAAGAGTGGCAGAAATCTGACTGCTGTACTGCGAAGACGGTAGTAATTTCAAACCTCTGCAGCCCCTCAGATGAGTGTTTCTGTCTACCTATGGTGGGTTTTTCTTCACAGCGAAGTATGTGTTCATTAAAGCCTCAGTCATACAAATTGTTTTGCAAGAGGAGGACCTTTACTGGTACTCTTGTAGCAGCATGGAAGTCGATGAGGCTTTGCATGCAGCCGTCTACACATATGTCTGGCAGGACTTTGGCCGAAGTTCTCTGGCTCGTGATCTGAGAAGAAAGAGTTCACTCTTCAATTGTGAAGCGGCTGTTTTTTCTGCTGTTGTAAATATAAAGCCTGAGATTGTCTTTGTTTGAAAATAATTTTGGTATTTCTTTTGTTTGGAGCATACCATGTCATAGCATCGTCTGAGGTTAGCACAGCATTTGCTTTCCATGTTGGAAAGCCAAAGCTCTCATAAAGATTTTAAACTGTCTGATAATTTTTAATCAGTTCATAGACTGTGCATGCTTGAATAGTAAGCACTCCTGAAGAGCTTGCACCTTTAAAAAAAAAAGTGAAGTAGACTGAAAATATTGCAGAGTGTAGAGAGGTTTAAAATTATTGGAGCACTTAATTTTTTCTATAATTGCTTCAATTTGAAGGGAACTAGGCAAAATACCAAGCTGAAAATGAGTTGCATTAATCGAAAAATTCATCAGTCAGAAAGTAGGATTTAAACCAAAACGCCCAATTTGAACAAAAAAACACACTAAAAATGTTGGAGCTAAAGCCTTACAGTGATGGGGCTCATATTCCTCCATGTTGGCTGTTGACTTCAGAGGATATTAGAATAGCTTCACACATCTGTTTCACGGAAAACAGCAGAGGAGCTAAGGTGGAGTCTGAGGCGCGTTGCTTAGAAAGGGAAGTACTGCAGAGGGAAACCCTGGCTCCTTGCGATGCACCGCAGTGGATAACAATCAAATGTGAGGACAGATCAGCTAAAGGTTAAACTCTTTTTATAGTAAGCTGACAATAAGGTAAAATATTTAACACCACTGTGGATACCTTGTGGTGGATAAAGAGCTTTTTGGTACTATGTAATTGTATTTCATAATGATTTAATGAGCCTTATTTAAAAAAAAAGTTGTATCACTTGAAAGGTACCACACAAACCAAAGCAAAAATGAGGCACATTGCTGCAGTTCAAGGCTCTTTTAAAATTTTCAAGTCAATAAGTTTACCATTAAAAGTAAAATTTGGCTAACACACAGTCTTTTTCTGGTCTGACTTAAATTTAGCATAAGTACTGATTGTTACTAAACAAGGGAGAGCTAAAAAGAATTTATTTTCGAAAAAGGATGAAATACGAAGTGTGCGTATTGTGTGTCACTGGAACTTAGCAGGTCCTAACAAGTCTTGACCATATATGGCTCCAGTACACCACATGGTAGATTTTCATATACCAGGTTTCACTGGATTATTGGCACTGATACAGTGAAGCAGAGATAGATATCCAACTTTCAGTATGTAAGTAGTCATCTTTGAATCCGTGGGACAGCTCATGGACTGAAACTTCGTTATGGACTTGCGTATCTTTCTGAACCTTGTTCACCCTTTCTTTGCCATCATGCAGAATATTTCATGATACTGTACTTTGGCAGAATGTGGACAACTGCTGTAATTTCCTATTTTACCTTTTGCTTTGCACCACGTAAATGGTTGTGATATGCAGAGGCACAGCAAGTCAATAGAGGCAAATGTCCGGGGGAAGGCGCTTGGTGCACACTCTGTTGTGTGTGGATCCTGGGAGCGTTTGGTGTGCTGGCCACCGCTGGGTTGCCATGAAGGCGATAGCGCTTGCATTTTGTCCGAGATCTCTGTGGTGGCAGCTGGCTTCACAGTAATGCTGGCAACAACAATTTCCCCGTCTCAGATCACCACCTGCATAGCTGCAGGATTGTGTCCTGGTTGTTCCTAAACCGCACATAAAGAAAGGTCACGGGGAAGGTCGGCTGCTGTTGTTCTTTTTGTCATCTCTCACACAAAAACGTGTTTGGGCCAGAATGCGTCACCGGTGGGTAAATGCTGTTCAAGTTCATTTTTTAGTAAATCATGAGTGGAGAAAAACAATACACTTCCTTTTTATTTGAAGTCTAATAATTTAATGACTACTTTCAAAGGTTCACACTCCGTTTTTTTCATACAGGAAAATGCTGTGTTTTGTGAGTGGCCCTGTTGACAGGACTGGGCTGGACCCACAGCCCTTTCCAAAATGGCAGAAAGGTTTGAAGGGAGGAAACCTGCATTCAAGTCCTTGTGTTTCTTAGCTGGGGAACAAGAATCTGACCTGCAGTAAAAGTACCATTACTTGGCTTGACTGCAAAGTGATGGCTGCCTCAGAATTTAATACCGGGAAAAAAATATTTGTAGCCATGGCCTCCACGCTTGTCTCACTGGGAGGTGCCAGGGGATGCCCGGTGTTGGCTGTGGCGGCAGCAAGAGCAGTGGGGCTGGAAGCAAGCAGCACGTGTGGGACGCATGTCAGAGCAGCAGTTGAAGGGGACATCTCTTGGTTGATAAAACCAAGGGACCCGGAAGAGTTGTAGCCTTCTCCTCACAGCTTCTTTGCTCCTCATCCTTGTAGTCATGGGAGGACTTGAGCTGTGTGCCTCCTGCAGAGCTCAGTGGAGCTGGAGTAAGGTGAGTAGGTTGGAGGTGGGCAATGATGGGGCCTGTGGGGAAGACGAGTGCTCAATTTTTTGGCCAGTTTTTACTTCTGCTCTTCCAAGAGCATGTGTTGCTTTACAATTGATGCCACTATGTTCAGATGAGTTCAATATGGGCTCTCAGACCAAGGGCCCAATTTGTGAGGCAGATTAAAGGAAAACACTTGTAGCTGTGAAAACAGTGCGTGGTCAGGCCTATTATTATTTTCTAAATATCCTGCCTTATTTACTTAGAGATGATGATAGATAATTAAAATTTTGTAGCATTTCTCCAAAGAAAGGAATGAAGGATCAGATTTTTGAAGGAACCTGAGCGTTACTCCGGTCAGGGCTGGAAAAACTTTCCTGGACCACCGTTGACATTACGTGTGAGTTTCTATTGCACCCGTGTTGATGTATCAGCCTCCTCACCTAACCAGCCCACACCTTATTGTGCTTCTTCTGTGGTGTCTCCTTCTTGTGCCACGTATACCTCAAGTTTTCCTCATTCTGATCTTTCAGCTGAGGTCTAGCCTGCTACAGATAGTATGCAACTGAGCTAATAATCTGAGAAATTATTTTTACTATTTTTATGTGCTTTTTTCCCCAGAAATGTGCACAATAAACATTAGTAAATTCTAATTCTAAAGTACCTGATTACCACTTCAGATGACCCAATTGCATGCCAGTTTTTTACTTCTCATACTCTGCTTCCATTCTTTTCTTCCTCCCTCTTTTTCATCCCCCCTCTTGCTGGTGGTAATATAAATCATCCTCTGGAGCACAGATATTCTGCAAGTTGCTGTGCTGGAAGTTAATACTTTAAACAGTCACAGGTTTGGTTTTTTTTCCCCTTTCTCACCTGCACTTAATCCTATCTTCAGTGCAGAATGAAAAGAAGAAGTGAGAGGAACAGCAGTGATGGTTAGCTATATTGCAATTCCACTGCATTTTGATTAGCCTTAGGCTCAGTTTGCTTGGGTCTGTAATCCACTCATCAAGGTGGATACAAACTCAGAGAAATGAAATGCCAACTGTGTTTTCTGAAGGGATTTTGCTCTTCTCTTTTTGTATTGGAACCAAATTCACACCATTAAGCAGTGGTGATGGGAGAGGGGAGAAGAGAAGCTGCTCCCTTTTTAAACTGTGTGCATATTTTTAGATTAATTTTTATTCTTCCACTTCTCTGTGTCTGGTAGTATTGAAAAGAATTTTTGTCCAATATGCTTATTTAAACAATAAAGGTTATTCTTTTTTACTTCTCAGTGAACGTTACTTGCTTTTAAGAGCTACAAAGCAGGCTTGTGTGACCTCTTATTATCCCTCCCATGTTATGTCTCTGTAACATACCTGTGAATACCTGTGAACGTTTCATAAGATTATACCTCTTCTGAAAACAAGTATTTTGGTGGAAATACAATAGTGAGTCACAAACATTTCAGTCATTAATCCTCTATTACCCTGCTTTAACATGCACAGTGCATTCTGTTTCTTGGTTTTAATAATCTTTTTTGCTGGCTTCTTGATGCTCATAGAATCACAGAATATTTTAGGGACCTGCGGAGGGCGTATGGCTCAACCCCACACTAAAAACAAGGCCAGCTTTGAAATTAGATCCTATTTTGAAGTTAAATCAGGTTGCTTGGGTCACCAATCATGCCAAGCACCGCTGAGGATTAGGCACCAAACAGATGAAAGTATGGTTGTACAGATTTTCTCCACACAGCCTGGCCGTGTGAACTCCAGCACCCACACCTCAGATGGGCACCCTGAAGGAGGGCTCCTCAGTTGCCAGAGACACGCTGGCACGCTCGCTTTCTGCTCCCTGCGAGGGCTGCGAGGGCTCAAGGACCAAGGGCTTCTGCATCTCAGTCTCACAAGCGCTCTGTGGCTGATGGCGAGCGGTACCAGGCTCTTCAGTAGCGACTTTGTGGAGTAGAGACTCCACAGCTGAAATGTACAGTCTAACTTACTTGTAGGAGGAGACTTTATTTTGAATGCAAATATGAATGTTTTCATCCACACATGCATTAATCTTTTCGAGTCCTGCCAAGCTCTTTTAGCTAGTTTCTCAAGTTAATTATATGTTACAGAGTGTCTGGATCTTTTTATATTTCTCGAAAAAGGGTTTTAATTTTAAATATATTGTATGCCATTTAACTGTGTCTCGTGTTAAGGAAAGAGGTAAATAAGAGAAAATGGTCTCTGCACCATTTACCATTTTGCATTAATGCCCTCTATGAACCGCAGAGTATTTTTTTCAGGATGTCATGTAAACGTATCCCACGCTTCTAAGTGTGGGAGTAGGAGGAAAGAGATTCTTCCCGATGTGTCCATTTTAAGACAGAATAATCAGAACTAGCACCACTGGCAGACATTGTTTTTAAAATAGAGGGCGTAGTCCACAGAGGATTTGATGGGAAGTTCTGGCCATTCTTTTATTTCAGCAAGGTACAATCTTGTTCCTGGAGTCCTTTTTCCAGCCTTTTCAACGAATGCCGAATGATTGTGGACTACTTCAAAGCGCCTGTGAATGGTAGCTGGGAAAAGCAAGTGGTGCTCAATAGGTTTGAATTTGTTGTCCAGGGGCCTGAGTTTTTACTGGGAAGTTGTAAGGTTTCTACAAAGTAATGAACATCATAACATATTTTGCTAACTACTAATCTGTCTTAGAATCAATGGACTAAAAGTGAAAGACTCGAACTGTACCTGGATAACCACTTTAAAGTGGCACCAGAATGGGATGTCACAGTATAGGGCGGTCACACATCCTTTCTAAGTGCTTGGCAGTTGTGTGGGGAGCCAGAGCAAGGGACTGATCTGGCTGCAAACTAATGTTTAGTTAGTTTTTGATGACCCTGTCACATAAGCATCAATAACTGTCCTAATGGTGTAGCAGGAACATCAGGTTGAAGGGCAAGGGGAAAAAGAGAAAAGTCTCTTTTAGCAGACACTGGCTTTTGCATTGGCTCCTGGCTGACCCTGCTTTCATCACAGCTGACCCTGCTTTGAGCAGGAGGTCAGACCAGAGGCCTGCTGAGGTCCCTCTGAACCTGAATTTTTCTATGATCCTATGGAAGTGGTTGTGGAACTGCAGCACCTCTTTTAAATACTTCAGTCGTTTGGGTTTTTTTTCCAACTGCAGTGTCTAAAGTAGCTGGAGGAGGGAATTTTCTGTTTGGCAGTCAGTTGGATAAAACCATGGATTCTGCTTGTACAATCTGCTTCTTGGAGGAGGCGGCCGTCCTGCGTACGTGACCTGGCTTCATGTGTGCTGCATCACTGCCCTCACCGCAGCTTAGTGGTATATGGGGAATATACTGAGACTGTAGGTAGTGGCGGTGGTTGGAGCTACCCAGCAGGAGCCATGAATGCCTGCTTTGCATTGACGTACAAGGCAAAGATATTGGGGTAACCCCATTGTGGGGGTTTATTCTGTCTTGAATGGCACAGGTGTAGTTGGATCCACTTTGGGGCCAAGTATGGACTGATATTTTTTTATGCAACTGTGAAACTCTTTGCCACAGGAGGTTATGGATGGTCTAAAGTATAACTGTGTTAGAAAGCAATCAGACAAGTGGATGGAAGAAAAGTCCATCGGGGCTGTTGAATACAAAGATGCACCTACAGCCTGGAGGCTCTATCTCGGGGCACTTGGGAAGTCTATGAGCTATAGGTTGCAAGGAGTTGGGAAGATATACCGGAGAAAGAATCACTCTATATCTGACTCTCTTCTATAGTCTCTCCCTGGTTGTATGTTCCTCATTATTGCCAGAGAAGGGAATGGATGGGCCTTTTTCCTGATTGCATATGCCTCGTTGTACAACCCCCTGAAGTCCTTTTGAAATCTGTTTTATATGGTTGTGAGAACTGGGGAGTGTAGCCAAACTGCTGATACTATTCATGGTGAGAATTTGCTACTTGGAGTTGAAATAGCTTTGAACTACTTGATGACTTGTACTACCATTTAAAAAAAAAACAACCAATATGCTAAATATCATTGTTATCTTTTATTATTAGACTTATGTTTGCAGAACCGGTTGTCACTGTAAAGCAAATCGAGATCTTGACTGCTTAAGTTAGAGCCCATTAAAATGGGCTAAAGACTGAATATCCTACATCAGGCTGCTTACTGTCGTACTGAAGTATGCTTGGGTATGAGTACTGTTCCTCTTGAGACCTTAACAAAAAACTAGGTGAGACTTTATGAGACTCTCCTGATGTGTAAAACTGATCCACAAAACTGACTGCAGCATGGAAATACTGACAAGGGATTAATGATTATGCCATTTGTAAACAACAGGAAGAAAAGCTAAACTAAATATTTTTATAAATCTTCTTTATGATCCCCATTTTAAAATAGCTCTTACAGTATTTCTTAGGAATTAAGGGTCCAAATCTTGCAGTAGGTCTCTGTGCTTTTGCAGGACTAAAATCAGCAGGGCTCCACAGCAGCACGGGGCTTTGTCCACTAGGATCCAGCTGCAAGCCTGGAAGCAGACTTTGTTTGTGTGTTGGTCTTAGTTGCTCTGGACCAGAGCCAGAGTTTTGCCTCTGCTTAAGGGCAAAACTGTACTCTGAGAGGCCTTCTGCTGGTGCAAAGAACTGCTGGGCTGTATGCTGATCCAGTAGGTTTTAAACATATAGTGCAAATCAAATTAGTATCCCTAACTTACTGTCAGCGCTTTGACTTCTCCTCCTGAAGCCTGGTCATACTCATATTAAAGTTCATACTCACACTGAAGTTAGTGAGAAAGCCCTTCTTCACTGTGACCAAGACCTGGTTTTAAGAGGCACCATTAGGATTGTGTGTGCCTGTGTGCTTCTTTATGGGCTGTAGGATTTGCATAGCTTGCTTTGTTTAATCTTGTAGACTAGTTATGGGCTTACATTCTTTTTCAATGTCTCTCTGGTTTGTTTTCTCAAAGTGATGGGCAGGCCTTTCCCAAACAACTCTGATCCTCTAATTGATCTGGTTTTGGAGCTCCCATTGAATTCAATAGATGTTCTGAGCATGGAACAATTACAGGATCAGGACAATGTCTATTTAAGTTCAGTCAAGTCATATAAAAGTGTCATTTTTCCCTCCCTTCCAGCAGGAAATTGATTTCATGCTTTTCAATCTCCCAGCGTATTTATTAAACTATTATTTATTCATTTAGTTACTGTATTATTTAATTTTATACCAAAATGTGGCTTTGGTCTTTAGAAGGAAGAGTGGGAAACATTTAGATTTTTTTTTCCCCTCAAAAAGTACTTATGTTCTTCCCTCCTTTTTAAGGTACAACACTACTGTGCACCTTGGAACAACAGTGGCTAACAGCTTTTAACAATAGGAGCGGGAATAATGGCAGGGGTAGCAAAGACATAAAGAATTTTGAAAAGCAGTATTCTTCGATGTTGGGAAAGTAATAAAAGGTCAGAATGAAGCTCAATAGAAAAGCCATTATGAAGGGAATGGGCAGAATTCTGGTTTTATGTTGCTTTCAAGGTTTTGGATTTGTTTTCTTTCCATTCTGACAAATTTTATTTGTTTAATCCAGATTACGATTATTATTATTTGCTTTAACTCATGCAGTTTTACTAGGTGTGATTTTAACGGTGCACAACTGTAAATGGCTATGTTTTAGAGGCTTCTTTTTCTTTCCCTTTTTTATTTGGAACCTTCTGTATAATGAATTCTTAATAAAGAATTATTGCTTAGTACTATTTACTCAGGGCCAGGCTGTGCTACCGAAATACAGACTGAGTAGCACCATACTCTGCTGTTAGCTCCGCTAACTGCTGTAGGGCTGCTTACGAAGGAGGGTGGGTGCTATTGAATGTATTTCATGTACTGTTCAAAAGTCCTTGCCATTAATTGAATTCCGCTGTGTCTGCAGTCAGTGTTGAAATCTCCATTAACTTCCATGCTAGCAAAACTAAATCAGCTGTGACTGCTTTTGATAACATCATCCTAGAATTTACTTTCTTACCCCTAATTAATTAAAAATACATTCTGCCCCCATTAGTTATGGCAAAAGTATGTTTTGAAAATAGGACTGATAAAAGAAAATATGTACGGCTGAAAGAGATACATAACGGGTATCAATGCTGGAATCTATCCTCATTTCCTTTTGGTTTTGACCTAAGAAAACAATTCTGTGTGATGGGGTGCTCATGTAAAGCACAGTCCTCTTCCCTTTTCCCTTCCTTATATGTAAAAGCAGCAAAGTTGGCCAATAAAATTTAAAATCGGCATCCTTCAGCTAGATCTTTCTTCCAGATATATCATTGGTTGTTCAGCAGATCAATAGGTCAATAGGTCCTGATAGCCAGTAATCTGGTCTATTTCAAACCTAAATAATGTGTAGTGACTACATGTGGGGAGAGCCTGCATAGCTCACATTTATTTCCTCTCTATTGCATTTCATATTTTTTCATCATTTTCATTTCTCCTAGCCATGTCTGATAATAAGATCCCACTGTAGATAGTGCTGGAAGTCTGGAAGGTCTATACAGATGTCCTCCCAGAGCTGTTAAAGACAGATTAGACATCCATTTCAGCAAAGAAATAGTCCGAACCTTGGAGCAGTCCCTCTGGGTGGTTTTATGCAGGCATCTTTTTTCTGCAATTTTTTTAGAGCAGTTATCGGAGGCTTTTTTTGGTCTTGTTTTGTAGTGGGGGATAGTGATTTAAAAGCACTCAGGATTTCTCTCTCCTGCTATGGAATTAAATACTAACGCTCTCGTTTACCTCAGAGGCAGATGAACTGTGCCGCAGGCTGAATGCCTGGAAATCCCCAGCCTAGAAGTCTAATGATGAGCCCCATACGCAAGCTACCACTGCCACAGTAGAAGTTAGTCTCAAATACAAGCAGTAAGTACAACAGCTGCCAGATTGCTGCTCAGAAGATGCAGGTCCCCAAATAAACAACTTATTCCTTCACCATTTCCTCTTTTATTACGCACAGGGAGGAGTTTTCTGTTTTCTTTTGTGTGTCTTCATTTGTTTTTGCCAAGCACACTTAGCAGCTGAGAGAGTACCCTTCCTTGCCTTCGCTGGATATCAGCATTCTGAAAAATGAACACAGAATGTATTCGGACTCCCTTTCAGGTCCAGAGGTTGGAATTTCAAATAACTGTAATTGAAAATCTTGCTTACATTTTGAATTAAGTTTACCTTTTTCCTCTTGCCATTTTTTAATTCAAAATTGTTAGACTAACGTGTTTCTTGAAAATTGTTTTGTCACTGGGAAAAGGAAATGTTTTCAATATTTAAACCTAATTGAAGACTGGCTTACCCTTTTTCTTTCCTTTTTTAACCTCTCCAAACATGTACTTTTCAGATTCCTTCTTAGCTATCTAAAGTTCCCCTATGCCCTTTCTGGTTGACTTTGTTAGCGTGGTACATTCCTTTTATGGAGTTCTACATTTTTCATTTTTTGTCCTTCAGTGGATTCTTCAGATGGGATTCTTGGCCGCCTACATCTATCTCACTCTGGGTACCAGTGTGTACTATCATCTCTTTCATGGGAAATCGTGCTTGCGTCCTTCTTCCCGTAGGGAGTCAACATGGAGAATCAAGATACAAAGTCGTCCTTTGCCTTAACCAGGGCTGCTGATGAAAGTGTGCCAGAGGAGACTTCTTTATATGTTGTGGTAGTTGATAGTGCTGGGCATTTATTCGAATTTCTCAGCTGAGTGGGTGATGTACCGGGTTCCTGGGATTCTACACTTGTTGCGTGCTTCAGGCTCTCAAAAGTTTTGTCTGCAGTGGTGCTTCTGTCTGCACTTCTTACCTTTAAGGAAAGTGAGAGTATCCAAATTATCAGGTTGACCAACACTTGCTTTAAAATGTTGGATGAGCTTAACAGGAAGAACATGTCCTTTTAATCTAATGCAGCAATGGGTAACGTTCTTGGTTACAAAACTGGAAACCAAGCTACTAGCAAAAAGGGTGAAACAATAAAATAAACCTCTAGATTGTATTCACAGCCTCCTCTTTTGTTGCAATATATCAGCGGAAGTTCAGATTGGACGTTAGGAAAAGGTTCTTCACTGAGAGGGTGGTCGGTCACTGGAACAGGCTCCCCATGGAATTGGTCACGGCATCAAGCCTGTCAGAGTTCAAGGAGCATCTGGATAATGCTCTTAGTCATACGATTTAGTTGTAGGTAGTCCTGTGAGGAGCGGGAAATTAGACTTGATGATCCTTATGGGTCCCTTCCGACATTCTGTGATTCCACAAATAGTTCCCAAGCTGATGTGAGGACTGACAGCCTAACTCCCACCTATACCGCTAGCCCTGAAAAATCCTCTTGTACTACATCTTTGCTCTGCCTTCACATCAGATGGGATGGCCTTTCACCAGTCTTTCTGCAGAGGGCTCTGCGTGCATCACGTTGCTGTTCAGTGCAGAAGAAGTGAGTGGGATCTCTGCTTTCCCTGTCCTGCAGGCTGCTTTGACTTTATGGTCCCTCTGTGGTCTTTAACTAGCACTCTGATCCCAGCTGGAAGAGTTTACTTGCCGTTTACAGCATGTTCCAGAAGAAGTATTCTTTGCACGTACGTGTTAGATCTTTATAGGGATCGTGTATTTTCTAATACGATACAAATGATAGACTTGGTACTCATAGTGTTTTGCCCCTCTGCCTTTCTTCAATCCATCCTCCTTCCACATGTCTCTTTTCCTTTCATTTCATTGCTATCATGTCTCAACTGCATACTGTAGCTATTGCTGTCTATAATGCATTGTTTCAAAGCAATTAACTTGTTATGGAGAGTAGGATAAAAAGCAATAAACAAATTCCAAGTGTGTGGCCACTTGCTTGGTCAGGGTTGAATGCAGTCCTATCAATATCATGAATGGGCAGGTCCCACAAAATCGCACAACAGCAGAGTCTACTTTGCCACAGCGAAACCTTGCAAGCAAAACCAATCTATTGAAATATTCTCGATAGCTGTTTCTATGCTTTAGATTAAATTAGTAGGCCAAGGTTGGAAACCTAGTTCTGTGTTGCAAACATTTTTCATGGCAATGTCAATTATGAATTGTTCTTTCTAATCCAGTCGTGAGCATTTTTTGTCTTTCAGTACAGAATGATTCACTACAATGTACATAGAAGCCAAAAACATAGATGAAATCATAGAGCCATCACGGAAAGCTAGAGTTTCTTCTTTAATTTATGGTTTTGGTTTTTTCCTCCCCCGAGATTATTCTATTTTCTGTCTTTCTCTCTGTCTCTCTCTCTTACGGGTTTACTTTTACATTTAAGTAAATTGTTATTCTGCTCTGCCTACTTCAAGCATTACAGGAAAACTTAGGTTGGGTTTTTAATACATTGAAATGACCGATTCTTAATCTAACTGCAATTTGTTTAACTTTATGTCCAGTTGAGAGCTTTGAACTTCTTGTAAAACACCGTATAAAGTACTGGGTGTTCTTGTACTTCCTAATTCTGTCTGGCATTTACAACAATTCTTTCACTATCTGTGAGGGTATGGCTCCTAGCTCTGCCAAGACAGGCTTAGAGTCTGATCCACTCCATTGCTATGAATAGGAGTCTGTCCGTGGACTTCAGTGGGAGTTGATTCAGACTCTTTATTGCTTCACCTTTACAAACTGAATTCCAGGCGATTCTCCATGGTAAAAATCTTGGTAGTATTGAAGTGAATGGGATATTTGCTGTGGAATTCAAAGGAGCGAGGATTTCAGCTAGAATATTTAATATCTCACAATTTAAAATAACCTGTTTTCAGCCCTTGGATTTGGCTAGGTCATTCTGGTTTGAAACAGACACAGGAGATTGAGGTGAAATAAAATTTCCATGCTGAAGCTTGATTAACGTCAGAGTTACTATTAGATACTTGGTGTTAACTTGTGTAGGACAGAATTTGCTGAAGTCTGTAATTTGCCCATTAAAGGCAATACTGCGACACGTCTGAGTCAAGGGGATACCACCCAAGTGGTAACTCTGACTTTAAATCTTCTTGTGTGTCAATACTTGCTTTTGACTAATAAAAGTGTATATACTCATTGCAAAAAGGAAGGAAACAGTGTGTGTGGGGGTAAATCTAATTGTAGGTTTATTTATTTATATGTATTTTACGGGGCAATATTTCATACATCTGTGAGCCAACCAATGAACCCTGAAAAGTCTGATGATGACTGTTCTTGTAGAGGCTTCGCGGGGGCCCTGAGAGATTTTCCATCTGTGAGCTGAGTATTTCTCTTGTAACATTAATACCCACCATCATGTGCAAAATCAAAACAAGAATCACAACTATTTAGGACTTGATGCAGATATGGTATCCTGCTTAAATCTCCCACCCTCAGCCATAGCACCTTTTTTTTTTTTATAAAGCGTATGGCTAGTATTAAATATAGTTGGATTTCCCATTGCCTTCCAAGAGGACCTGTCAGATAGCCAGGTAACTAGTTTGCTCTTGGAGCAAATTAAGGAAAATAAATATTGTATTTAGTAGGAACCATAATCAGGAACCATAATCTTGTCTGAATTGTTACTATATTTTTCTCTACAAGTCTTTCCAACCAACTGAAAAAAAAAAAAGTATCCAGGAAACTTGTTATTGTAGTTCATGCATCTAATATAGAAATTCACTCATAAGATCTGTGTATAAAAATATGTATTAGAATATATGCCTGTGCATATTTTTATTTATTACATTAGTCTACACATATGAAAGTTTCCACTTAGAATTTCAGAAAGGCCAAGGTTGCTTTATATTTCATAATGTTTTAATTTTTAATTTTTTAAAATCCTTTTCACAATTACCAAGTAACTAAACTCTTAAGCTGTTTCTGTCTGCCCCAAGGGTTTTTTTTCTCTTCCTCTATGTGTTGAAGGGAAATCTGAGCCTAAGAACACTAAAGAGGAAAAACATGTCTCATCTACTTGTCACGGCATCTATACTTTGCCATTTTTTTGCCACCCAAATGTGACAGGGCAGCACATAAATGTGTGAAGTCTGTCACAAATGGCAGCCAGAGCTGGGAATTCAGGAAAATGAGCTTTGCCTTTTTGAGGCTTTTGCATTTAAATCCTGCAAAGTGCTGAGTGCCTTCTGAAAGGTTATGCTAAGCCTGCTCAGTGTTAGTTCACGGGAGGTGTTCACCTTGCGGGATTCAGCCTGGAAAAGGCCTATTTTCTACATGGAGCCAGATGGGGGATGCGTGGGGTAGGATAACGTGACATGTTGCCTGTACTGTCATATGTCTCATGTATGTGATGTATCGTACGTCAGAAATCACAGGTGTGGCTCACAAACATGGGAATGATGGCTGTGGAGACCGAAAGTCTTCACCTGCAGAAGAGAGCGGCAGCAATGCAGGCAGCAGTGGTGCAGCCTCACCCAGTGTAGCAGGATTGTCTCCTTGGAAGTGAAAAGGTGTTTACAGTTCCACGATGCAGTTCCTTCTTCTAAAGTGCTGTTTAGTGTCTTTTTGTGTCCCACATCTGCAGGAGCTCACAATATGCTCAGACTAAAGAGACTTGTGGATAATACGACAACACCGAGCAGGAGGATGAGGCCACCACAGTGATCTTACACTAACACTTAAATGAGAGCATCTCTGCTAGTAAAAATGGGCTGTGTTTTAAATTATCACGGGCTCCAGGTGTTTTGCCAGTCCGCAACCATTCAGAGCCTTGAACTTCATATTCAAATCCATCTATATATCTGTTTTCCTCTCTGTGTGTCTATCATATGTGCGTGTATTTTTTTATTTCATTGGCAGCACCTTAGCAACACTGATCCTCCCCCTGTTGCAGCCAGGCCCTTCTGAGAGAAGCAGCTAGATGTGACCCCAGGAGGCTCTGTTTAGGCAGGAAAACAGCATCGTCGTAGAACCGACCATGTCACCATGTCCTACCTTCTAGAGCACATGGCAGCACATGCTCCTTTTTCTTCAGGGAGGCGAGGGTAGGTCTGATACCTTCCCCTCCCTTTTCTCTCTCTCACAAATGCACTACCTTTCACTTGGTTGGAGGGCGGTTTGGGAACCACGCGCATCAGCAAGCTGCTTCTCTGGGGTGTCTGGCGGGATGGGCAGAGCAAGGGATGAGCAGCATGAGGTGTGGCGTGGGCACATTAACTTTGCAGTCCGTGCTGTCTTCTGTGGTGAGGTATTTCATGTGGAAGGGAGGGGGGGTTAGAAGGAGAAGGGAGGGGGAGAGAGTGAAATGCAAACATCACCACGATCCTCAGTAAGAGATTTAGATCTCTGTGTTGGCATAAAAAGGTCATTTTGGGCCTGAGGGTTTTGACATTGTTCCTTTAAGTTAGACCCACAACATAAACTATTTTCAACACTTGCCATGAAGAACACATGACCTTTAGTAACTTGCCCAGAAGACAAATGGTACGTTAACACAATAAATACATTTGCTAGTATCGTGCTTCTTGCTTTAATTTTCAATTAGAAATGTTACCTTTCCTTCTCCCTTTTACACAAAGGGCTGCACTTTCATGCTTTGATTCTGTAAGAGAGATTTCTTTGCCCTCTGTGGGATTGGCAATATTCACTGGTAATTACTGGCTATACAGTAAATTTCCTTCTGTTCAGGGACAGCATTTTGTACTCGTCTGCTCAAGGTGGGCTGGATGGAGGGTGTCTGTGAGGGAAGGAGGGGATAGTTAATGAGCACCACCAGACATGTCTGCTGCAAGAGCAGAGGAAAGGGAGTCGAAGGGACAAACAGTTAAGAGCTGGAAAGGATACCTTTTGTTTGACTGAGCTTTGGTAGCATGTAAAGTGAGAAATGAGACTGGAAACTCAACGTGAAATTATTTCAATTTACATCAGTAAAGGTAGGAGGTATGGACGTTGGCCTGTTGACTTCTGTTCAGGGAAATGCAGGGCCGGCACTCTTCTCGGTGCTCATGTTTTATTTGAGTTAAGGTTTCCAGGTTGGGTTGTTAGGAAGCCAGCTGCCAAAGCACAAACTTGTTGAAGGACCTGAAAGTGCATCACCGGTTGTACGAGGGTGGGAACACCAGGGTTTCTGCTGGGGATGCTCAGGCTGTGGCTCAGCCAGCTGCCGATCTCAGCCCCATGCTCGGACAACGCGGTGGAAGAAAGGGAAGTCTACAGTGTGCTGGCGTGGGAGGGGAGGACACCTGAGGGAGGAGAGGAGAAAAATGATGAGTAGGGATGCACCAGCTCTCCTCCATGCAGTGCTGTGGCTTCCCTAAAAGGGTGGAGAAAGGAGGTGGGCATTAGGAGATGCTTCCAGAGAGCTGGGTAAAGTTTTGTCAAGGGGATGACGGAAAAGATGTCACTGTCACACAAGCGATAAACGCCTGGAAGAAGGGAGAGGGCGTTGGTGGTGGGAAGATAGTAGATCAAGAGGTGGCACAGTGGCAAGGAAAATTTAGAAATAGGACAGTGATTTGTCATCCGTTGGAGTCACAGATACAGTTTCTTTAATATCAGTAGTGTTTGGAAGGTAGGAAGACCTAATGCGTGATGCAGAGGCTCATTTTGCATTCCTTAAATGTTGATTAATTATTTCTAGGGCTGTTACACTGCTCTTCATCCCAAAGGGATCCAGAACACTACACAAAAGTAGATTTTTCAATTTGCTGATTGGTTTGAGGATTAGTTATTTCACATCAAATAAAAACATCTTGGAGAAGGGTTTTTTCTTTGGGGTGGGGGAGATCTTTTGTTTCAGCTGAACTGAAGTTATTTTACAGAACCAAAAATGAAAGCTTTCTTTTGTGTTTAGGATCATAAATCCTTTGGAACCTTACTGAGGATGTGTTTAAGTAAAGAATTTTTAAGCAAAGCCTCTGGAACTGAAAAATTGAAATACTGTAAGTTGAAATAGCCCTTTTACATCTCCAGAAATGTTTGTTTCTTCTTTTGCATCAAACTCCCAACTGAGTCTGACCTTATTTTATATGTATATTAGTCATCCAATTTTTTTTTTTTTTTGATCAGCTGTAATAGTCTCAATTTTTTTTTCCCGGCTATATGTTTATGCCCTTTTATGATCATTGAAGTGGGACTTAAATAGAGCTGGAGAAGTGTGCTGCTCTGAGGCAGTTTTATTAGGGAAAAGCTGAGCTGGGGAGAAGGACCTGAAGTGGAAGGAAGCACGGGATGAATGAACTGAAAATGAGGGAAAACTGAGAAGAGTTGGACAATGTGAGTAATGGTGACAGTTACTCCCCACAGTAAAAATAGGAGCGAGGAAATGAGCATTAGGAATATGAAGATGAAAAGGGGAGTTGAGAGGAAAAAAAAAAGCTGACTGAAAAGGCAAAAATAGGACACTCCACCTTTATTTTAGTGAATGCTTTAATTCTCCATTTTCCTCAGAAATGCCATATATTTCTAAATTTGGAAAGGAGGATAGGATGGCTATTTTTAGGAATTACTAATGTTTCTGGCTGCTTGTGATTCTGTAGTTAACCAAAGAAAAAAGAAAAATACAACAATGTAAAAGTTAATGAAACTTAAGAAAGTACTTTTGAAAAACAGGACCTTAATAATATCTAAACTTTCAGGTCATTGTACTTATAAAGGAACAACACGAGGCCTATATTACTTTCATGTGAACGTTACAGGCATAATCCTGCACTTACAGGTCATCGGCAATTTTTTTTCTTTTCATGGAAACTGATACTCCTATGCAATCAGCTCCAGAAACTAAGGACTCAAGAAAAAGACTCAGTCGTACTAGACTTGTGATAAGAAATCACAGAAGTTGGGTGTGCTTTTTTATGCTGATCTTTAGCCCTAGGAGGGAATTCACCCTTAAAAGGTTATTTTGAGTGATTTTTCTTCAGATATTGCAACTGTGTGTGCCTGGTTCCCAGCTTATAGAGCCTGGCTTGCGTTTATTTAGTAGACAAGACTACTGGAAACTGAAAATTCCTTCTGCCGATTCCTCAATCTCACTTTTTCTTTTTTTTTTTTTTTTTTTTTTTTTTACTTTTCCTCAAAATTAATCAGTTAAAACACGGTGCTCGTCTTACTGGCCCTCCCAGAACCCCTGAGGCGAGTTTTGCTGATCTCTCTCTTTCGATTGTCCATCCTTCGATAGAACAACAGTGGGAGCCTTGAGGATATGTTTGACTAGCAGCCACAGTCAAGCACTCAGGATGTGAGAAGGGGGAAGGAAAAAAAAAACCAAAGACCTGGGTCAGCAGAACAAACAGGGAAATGACACCAACATGGTGGTGAGACTGAGGATTTCTGCTTCGCTGGTAATTTCTAACTTTCTTTTTAAATGGGTTTTAGATGTGGATTTTCAAATGAGCTCTTTGAAGTAGAGACAAGGCTATGCAAATTTTTTTTTACAAGAAAAAAAATACGAGGGAAAATTAAAATGATGCTTACTCTCACTCCCCTCCACTCTTCCTCTCTGTTTCCCCACCGTGGTCTATACAGAGAGGGACATGGTTACTGATTAGTATGTCCACGGTCCAACTACATCCAAGCTACAGGGAAGGTATACTGCGGTTGCCTGGGCCGGGGACACCATTTCAGTGCTCTTACTAGCACCCCACTACCACATTAGGTCAGTGCTTCTATGTTGGTCTGTTGTGTTTTAATGATACATTGGGTCACAGTCCTCATCCCATGTCGCTGATGTCGACAGGTATTGTGTTACTTAGTGAAATTGGGATTGGTGTCAGGTATTTCATGGGTTATTCTATGGTTCTGTTCTTGCTTGAACAACACGAGGCACATAAACAGTCGTGGGCCTGTTCGCGGTCTCTCAGTCGTGAGTTCTTGTTCTTAGGAATCAGTTTTTATACAGCACACATTATTTTTGCATTTGAATGTCTTCATTAAATTCAGCTTTCCATCTCTGTAATAAAAACCCGAGGAGACAGCCTCAACAGTGGACTCTTATGAGTTGTCTGAGCGCTAATGATGCAGCGAGCATATGCGAAACTGAGAGGGCAGGAGGGAGGCAGGACCTGCATGAAAAGTCTCCTTTGCTGGGGAAAACAGATCACCCGCTTGTGCTAGTGGCCAAGGAGCAGATAGTGAAACTTTATAAACGGGCTCCTGCAGAGGCCTGATTCTCCATTGCTTCTTCGCGTTGCAGTCATTCAGGGCAGCGCAACAACAGCCTTTAAAGTTACCGGAGTCCCAACACGTGTTGGCACACGCGCTTGGGGGCGGATGTGCCCTTGCTTTGGTCGTCTGGCAGCAGTCTCCCTTTCATGCTTCTTCTCACCACCAGAAGCCGTATAACTGCCTTGGCATGGCACCGTGACCTGCACAGTGGCCGTGCTCACAGTCCGCGTTGCTGTGAATGGGAGACAGCGTGCATGCCCCTGTTTTCTTATTTAAAGAGACTGAATACTAATGTAAGAAAAATATAAAGGGTATAGTAATGTGGGCGGCCTTTCTCTTAGTTTATTCACCTTCTAAGATGGCTATAAAAGGAGGGAACCAAAAGTACTATATGGAAAACAGCAAGGGTAGTTGGGGCCCATAATCTCTCGTGACCTACAGAAATTCACCGCATTTGGTGTACTAGGAGTAAGATAGCAGCAGCAAGGGGGTAAGTTGGAAGCTTGTGGGTCAGCAGGAGATTTAGGTTAGTTGAGAGGCTTCAGGGGGTTTCTTGATGATGGGAAGAAGCTGAAAGCTGGTGATGCTTGTTTAGTAGAAATACTGGAAGTGTGTTAAAATTTTGAGTTTGAGGAAAGGGAAGTCAGTGGCAGGAAAGCATATCCAGTACAAACACAGGAGAAGTTGCAGCTCTGTTCTCCAGCATGAGTTGACCTTCTGAGGAAAACGGGGCAAATCCAGTCCCCACAGACCCAATTTGGTTGTGCCAGCAGAGAAGAATGAAACAGAATGAGGGTAAAAAATGGGACTGCCACCTTGGCTATAAAGGTTCGAAAGTGAGACTGCTTTTCTGAGAGGAAGTCAATCAAAATGTTAATTGGCCTGGTATGTTTCCCAAGTTCTATATTTTGCATAACTTCAATAGAAAAGATTTTTTTTTTTAAGTGGCGAAATTGGAAATAAATAACATGACAATAATATTACTTAGTTTCATTGCCTGAAGTGTAAGTGTGGTCTCAAATCATAAAGGTAGTCAACAACAGCATGGAGATAAGCAGTGAGGACCCCAAAAAGACAGAAGTGTATGGCAAGAACTGCAAAGCCATAGAAGTGACCTTTCAGTGTAGGAGGGTGTCGTCTCAGGGAGTGTGTATCAGTTTAAGTAGAGTCACAGTAGAAAATCCATGCTGTCAAAATTAACTGTTGCTCTACTGTGGAATTTTATTACATTTTGTTTTTAAGTAGTCATTGCCCAAATGGAATTAAGATTCTGTTCAGTAAACATTTCAAATTCCTCTGAAATGGAATCAACTTCATTTTTTTCCAGATTTGTTTGCAAATTTGTTCTCCCATCCATCTGATTCTCCTTAGTGTGTTAATTATTAAGTTGTGTGGTCCGTTTTTGTTGATGGCTTCTTTGGCTCTAATTCTTTCCTTTCGCTTGATTTTCTACACGGAGAAGTTGGCTGGTGTGGCTCTTCAGCCCTGCTAGGCAAAAAGCTGTCATTGTCAATATTGCTGGAAGATTAAACACACACAGAAACTGGGCTGCTCTCGTCCAGGTAAAGAGGAGTCTTAAACATGAGCTGGTGCCGTGAGCTAACAGCTGCTTTGCCTGCAAAAACATCTTCCCCCACTAAAACTTTATTAACAGTTGTGTAGTTTCATCAGTGGGAGTAATGGTAGGAGGAGGCCTAATGTAAACAAAGCACAGGTGGCTGTGTGGGGATTTTATCACAAGGGCATCTGGACCTGTTCTGAGCAAAGATAGGTAGGTAGGTAGGCAGATAGATATATAAAAGCAATCCCATCATTTCTACCACTGGGGAAACAGAACTGGTTTTATTAATGGTGAGAAATGATAGGGAAAAGGAGTTAGTGCCACGTGAGGGAGCAGTGGCTTCTCGTCCTCTCCATGTGTTTCTGTAGACCTCTCTTGGCCTCGGTTTCCCAGCTGGTGAGATCAAGATATTCCTTACAGAGGTATAGAATGAGGCTCACAGGTAGTTAATATTTTTGAACTTGAAACGGGCAAAAATGATGAAAGTACTAGGGATTGTTACTATTCCCCATTTAGCACAAAATTGAAATATTGAAAGGCTGAAGCTCTCTCAGCCAGCCAGGCTCAAGCCCCAGTTTGACTGCAGAGGAAATCTATTACTCATTTCCTGCCTTTACTTAAAATAAAGAACACCCTGCTGCCCAGTACCGTGTCTAAGAAGACACATCATCACTAATTTTTTTGCCAGAATAATAAAAGTGACAGAAGGGGATTCCCCTGAATGTTTGATGCTTTTCTGCTGCACGGCTCCGGCAGTCCCAGAATAGCCATGCAGAATCTGCCCCGAAACGGGGAGTCGAAGTGTACGAGCTGGGCTCACACGTGCCTCTTCTCTGCTTTGGCCTTACTGGAAATGCGTGTCCTTGTTTCGAGAAATAACTGAAGGGGCACGGTGGGAGAAGACCGATGGACTTAAATCCAGGAAAAGGTGTTGTTAAGGAACAGAAGGGAAACCACCTCTTTTCAAAGAAGAACTTGAGGGGAAGGCACTGAAATGGCCCGGGTACAAATTCACTCTGATTCCTTACCTGTAACACAACCTTATTCTCTGACATGCTGAAGGCATTCGTGCTTTTTGTATTGTATCGCAGTTCTGGATAAGGATGTGACATCTCGCTGGTGGGGTCATACAGCACAAGTCCTAAGAAAAGTGCCGTCATCATGGACCCAGGGCACATGTACCTGCGGCGCTACGGAGGGTTGTACATGTAGAGCTTGCAGAAATGGTACGCGGGTTTGAAGACAGTTGTGTGAGTAGAGCCATGTCTGTACTTGCAAAGAGGTGAGCAACAGATGAGTGGGCATACTGAAATGGATCTGTGTAGCTTTAACTATATCGATACAGATAAATTGGTACAATTTTTATGTGCTGACGAGATATGAACTTTGTCAGCATGTGCTAACAGCATTATGA
This sequence comes from Fulmarus glacialis, assembly GCF_000690835.1. Lineage (NCBI taxonomy): Eukaryota > Metazoa > Chordata > Aves > Procellariiformes > Procellariidae > Fulmarus > Fulmarus glacialis. The sequence continues at coordinate 48,367 of NW_009209965.1, forward strand.
ATTGAAGGCGTTCAGCTCTGCTTGGCTGATACTTGCAGTTCTTACGTTTGGCCTCTTTGGAACACATCTGGCATCTGCAGTGAGGCTAGATTTGAAAACCAGGTTTTCGCGTGTGGAGATTTAAGCATCCCAGGTAGGTAGGCAGATGTGCACAATGGGAGCTCTTAAGCATAAAGGGGACTTGAAAATCTGTGCCTTGTTTAAGTACCTGTGCAGACCCCTGCAAGAACCCTGTTTAAAATATGGATGTTGAGCACCAAAAACCCAATGTCAATTTTTGCAGTTATCTAAACTTTGTTTTTGAGTTACTAGAACTTTGCAATGGGGATTACGTGTCAGAGAAATGCAGTGCTGAGGCTGGAGATCAAGAAAGTACCTTCTAATAGGTCTCCATTGAACATGGGGCCCTCCTAAGCGGCTGCTGACAGAGAAATAAATATACTGATTACCTGGTGTAAGCAGAAAGCCTTTAAAATTCATTCAAAACTTGCAGTATGCTCCAAAAGGGTGTTACTTCTATATCCTCATGTTATTTTACAGACAACAGGCCACCACTTAGTCAATTCTAAGAAGTAGAGTATATTAGCATTACTGTTATCATCATGCTGACAACTCAAACATAATTTTCTAATAATTGAAATTAAAAAAGCCAGACCCATAGCCAGCATAAATCATACTAATTCCACAGACTTGAGTGAAACTCCTGTGCCGTTCAGTAACTGCACGTCATATGCTCTATGGTGATCCATGGTTTGTGTTCGAAGAGAAGTAACCTGGTGATCCTAGACTTACCCAGCATCTGCAAGCCACAGCAGTATTTGGCGGTACCTGTGAGCATCTAGTGCTGTACTCTCCAAATATCTCGATTTAACAGTATTGGAAAGAATCCCGAAGTGTCCCCCTGCAGCAGCACCACTCCACGCAGGAGAAAGGTGGCTTTGCAGGGGAGCAGTTGTCACATCAGGTCACGGGGCAGACACGTAGCATATGCCTCTTCCTGCACTCCCCAGCGCTGAGCCAAGGGGGTGTGCACAGAGCAAAGCCCCAGCCGTAGAGTTTTGTGTCGGTGAAGATGGGGCTTTGCCAGGGGACCCCCTTTCTGGCTGCAGTGAAGTGCCGTGGCCTCCTGCCTGTTTCCTCTCTTCCAGGTTCACAGGCAGGGCTGTACGTGGCTTCCCGGAGAGGGCGAGACCGTGGCCCAGTGCTTCGAAGGTGGGAGATACGGGCTAGCGATGGGGGAGCGCAAGGAGGGAGCCAGTTGGGAGCCCGTCTCCTGTGGGCTAAAATACCCTCATACGAGGGTATCACAACATCTGTTTTCTATACCTGATTTGCCCTGCAGTTTTTGTTTGACCTTGAGTGAGTCATAAGAAGTTACCATCCCGTTTGGCTTAACTATAAAAGTAATAAATAAATAAATATAGGAAATAAATAAATACAGTGAGAAAGAGAAGCCAGAAGAAAGATCTTTAGCTCTTCATTAGTATTTTTAATGGGAAGAGGAAAAAGCTGCTCTTCTTACAAACCACACATTTTAATATTGCCTACAATAAATGGTGCTTGAAAGCATAAAGGGTCTGAGGTAGCTGGTGAATGTCAGTAATTCCAGAGTTGAGACTTTGACTACATCTGCAATACAGCCTCTCCCACTCAGAAAAATACACCCATGCATACATATATATATAGGTATTCATATATAAGGCACAGCACTACATACAATACTTTGTGAGCATGAACTGCATGAGCCTAGCACCTTCCTTTTGACTTTTCTTTCTCATAGAAGCACCACTAAAATGACTAAAATGTGAGTTTTGCACTTTTTGTTGGGGAGTCTCTCTTTTTCTGGGGAGAAACACTTTCCTGGGTGGTTTCAAGACTTGCTGAGTTTTCAAAAGAGCTGACTTCATCTCTCTGATAATGAGCAGTACGTAAGGTTGAATTCTGCCCTCAGCTGTACAGACGCAGCTGCCATTGACTTCAGTGGGAGCTGCATGTACACATTCAAGGGCAGAATGTGGACCAGAATTTTTAGGTGCATGTAAATGCTGTTGGAGGCTAAACAGAGGTCACGTAGAGTTGCTGGCGTAGAGCCACGTATGATAAAGTAGACTATGTTTTATCTTCCTCAGGATGCTTACTTTTAAAGCCTCTTGTGTTTTTTAGAGATGAGGACATAGAGTCTCTTCAGTTAGTTGGTGAATTTTTCTTTAATTATATCTAATGTGTTAATTTCTTGCTGTGAACTGTGCTGTAACAGTGTTGTGTGTTGTTGATCAGCTCCTGGATTCCTCTCTAGAAGTGGCTGCATTTTCAGTGATGAGACACTATGAAAATTCTGCAACCTGGAAGAAGAATATGTAATTCTAACCAATATTTTCGTTAGGTTAAAATATTTAATCTTTTTTAATATGAAGATGGGATGAGATCAGGAGAAAGAGGAGTATGTACAATTTCACTTTTTTATATTAGAAATGTTTCCATATGACCAGAAGTGCGTTAAGGAAACAATGCTTGTGCTTATGTGGCATGCCACCAAAAGGTATGAACCTTTTTTATTGCTTCATGTACGCTGAAAGTATGGAAACTAAATTAAGGTCTGCACTGATGAGCGACTTTACATGCTGCAAAGTCCTCCTATGTTACATGCTCAGGTTCTTTTGAAAGAGAGAGTTTGAGACCTGTAGAAGGATTTTTCCTGAGACCTTTGAGATTGTGCTGGAATGGTTTAAGAATGAATTTTCAATTTGCTTATTTAAGTGCTGTTCAGGTGAGCTTTAGATCACTGTGATTAAGCCTATTTTAATACATCTTTAAAATGCAAATCAGCTTCTCAAGTTTGTGAACATCTCATGGAAGAATGTGCAAGAGACCTCTGTGTATATAGTATATACATGTATGTGAGTGCATATATATATGTGTATATACACACACTGACGGAGACATGTATTATTTTGGTATTTGTAATATTACTGAAGTTATTCTGTGTGAGGCAGAGATCCTGCAAATCTATGAAAGCTAATTCTGTTGCATGATGGTGTGGTCTAAGGATATGAATCTTCTCACATGTTCATGTTTAAGTTTTTTTAATCCATATGAAGAATATCTGAAGTGCCAAAATGTTTAGGTATTCTAATCCAAATGATATGAGTAAGAGGGATAAGTATTCTTAATTTAAGAAAAGATTATATAGCTGCAATGAACAAAAAAACCTCCAAAGCTAAATCTGTTACTCTTCACAAAAAAACAGTTTTGCTTCCAAAGTATCTCCTGAAGCCACCTGTGATGCTTGCCCAGCCACCTAGAAGAGGCCCTAAAGATGTACTCCTGACAAAAAGCACTTCCTTGACTATGCTCTCTGATTTATTTTTTTGTGTCTGTTTTCCTTCAGAAAAGAATGGCTTAAGGGGAAATTCTGTTTTCAGATTTTTTTTTTTTCCACTTGGCTGAGTGATGAGAGCAAAAATTCCGTACTGGATTGGACTTACTAGGAGCTGCATCTCCAGAAAAGCAGGAGGCCAATCAGCGTATATATTTGAGTAATTCAAACTGCTGGAGAGAACCATAAAGTGGAAAGGACACTAGCAAAAGTAGCTATAGTGATGCTTTTTTTAGCAAGCTCAATGGAGAAGAACTACTGGAGGGGAATCTAGTGAGTGTCTTACTAGAAATTCTGAACACTAAAGGCTAAGGAGGAATTGCTAGTGATGAAACTTATTTTAAAGTATGGAGTTTGGGCTTGATTCAGCGATATACTTTCTGAATCCAGCTATCAGGAATCGCATGTGTTTTCCCTTTCCATACTGCGTGTGAGCTTATGAATGAGGTTTTGATAGCACACTGCTCCTCAGTGTAAGATAGCATCTTCATCTTCAAAGGGGTTCACTGAAGACTTACTTTTGAATTGTTCCTTCCCAAAAAAAGCCCGCTCACTAAGCAATAGTTGTGAGCTGAAATATAACTCCAGTAGACAATTTACAGTGAAATTCCCTCTTCCATAACTCGCTTATCTGAATGTCTTGGTTTGCAAATGAAAGCTGCTGCTTCTGTTGCTGATCCTGCCACTGTTGTCATGAAAGAGTTTAGTATGTACACTTGAAGCTCACTGCTTCGCTTCTTTTGTCCTATGCCAAAAGCTCATGTTCAGTGGAAAATACAGCCTGAATGGTGTATCTGAAGAAAACATGTTTATGATAGCAAATACCACCAGTACAACAATGTAAACTTCCACTAATGCAAGTGGCGATGCAGTCCTGCAGTATTTGTATTAGTGAGAAGATAATCAGAGCTATGGTAAGATCCCCTTCGGCTGGATCCATGTGTGATACCACCGTGTGGTGCTTACACAGTCCAACAGTGATGACTTGGCTTTTTTTTTTCAATCTGGGCAGGGTTGTACTCTGCTGTAAAGCTGTAACTAGCAAGAGTGCATGGCTTGGCTTTATGCCGATACTATTACTCAGGTATTTTCTCTTAATAAATTCAGAATACAGGAGATGCAAGCTGGATAGATGGGAGGTATTCTTTCTTCGCTTGTCTCTCTTGCACTAACAATTTACATGTTATAGATCATCATGGCTCAATAAGTATCCAGCTGTAGTTCTGATATGAAAATAGGTTTTCCTCATGACAGAAATCAGTGCACTAATTTAATTTTATTCCACTTTTTGAAACTGTGCTATGATTGGTGTGTCACCCAGATGGATTTATTCAAGCACAGTATGAAAATGGCCATTACAGAAATAGGCACAGTCTCTCCAGTCACGATGTAAAACCTGACAGAGATAACACTGTAGTGTAATGTAACTACATAAAATCACATTTACTGTTCTGCATTCAATAAAGTCCTCTTATTTTGGTATTGGAATGAAAACATGATTTACTACTTTTAGGTCTGGATGAAAATAAACGCAAAGGTTTTTCCAATGGAAAACATTAAATATGAAAGATTCAGTGATACTCTATAGGACTTCCAAATTCCAGCATACAAAATTTCTGCAAAGTTCCAAACATATGTTATACTTACTTTTTTTTTTTTAAGTAACCATAGAGTGTCCACACTGCAGTATACGTTATTGTTTATTGATTGCCTCTAGTTTGTTTTCCTCTTGTCCTACCTGTGATTATATTCCCAGTTATTGCCATACTTCTTAGTAAGGTAAATTGTGTATTTGATTTTAACAAGAATTCCTAACACAAAACTATAATAAAGTGTACTACTTACTTGAGACTTCGATTCTAAATTCTTCAAATGAAAATACCTTTGGGTTTTTTTCAATTTTTTTAATGCCTAGATTTGCTACACTGTTTTTCAGGAATTTGCTTGTTATGATGGGTTATTTATATGCTTCCTGTGGAAGAAGTATGATAGTTAACAAGGGTAGTCGGATCTTTGGAGACAAATTGTTCATGTCATTTGTTGTGCTGTGTAAAATTGCTGCTGAAAGCCTTACTACCAATGCAACTGATAGTAGTAGTAGTTAGTTAGAACTTAACATCTGATTTTAATGCAGAGTTGTCCCTTAAAACATCTCCTAGAAGAGAGAAGAGTGGATTCGCACACACACATAGAGGAGAGAATGTGCAAGGTTGTGTGCTTATTTTGTGTTTATTTTATGGGCTTCGGTTATGTTTGCTAAAATTGCCCTTTTAGGTAAGATGAAATACTGTTTTGTTTTGCAGAGCTAAAACTTGATGGAATTTTTTTTTTTTTTGCCTCGTGTGACTTAAGCAGAAAGAACTAAAGTGAAATTGAAAAATTAATAGGTTCTAGATTCAAAAGTCAAATAGCTACTTTGAAAATTAAGAGCTGTGGTTGTAATTTTAGCCGTTTGAAACAATTTTCATACAGACCAGAAGCAAGCCAAATTATTGTTTCGTTGTGTGGGTAATCTTTTGGTACAAAAATTGTGACAGATTTTTCCAAGGGTGGTACTAAAGTAATTAACTGCCTTTAACATTCGGTGTATACCCTGTTGATACATAAATATGGCCTGAATTTGAAACTATCACTTTGGCCCTAGTGAGCTGATAAGCCAGCTGCACGACTATATCACTCATTGCTTTCCAATAAGGTTGCTGACGTGATGCTAGCGGTAGGATAATGCTCATATCCAGCTTGTTTTCTGACTTACTTTCCTTTTTGCGTCTTATTTCCCACAGCGTAATTCTTGTAGGCATGTTTTGGCAACCTTGGTTTGTGCTTCTTGGAAAGCTGCTGCATCTCTCTGCCTGTCCTTTTTCAGGCAACACCACCATTGCTGTTTTATGACTTTATGGGGTTTTAATGTTTGAAAACCAACAACATGGCCTCGTCTAAATCGAATTAGCCCAGCTGTAGTCTGTTCTGGCTGCTGATCTGAAAGCTGAAGTCATTCAGTCTGAGATTCCCAGCCAGCAGCACAATACATTGTACTGTTTCAGTAGTAATGAAATTCCCCTACAGTATATACTGATGCTTATTTTTGATAGGGAATATGTCTGATGTTCGGAGTTATATTAACAAAATATTTGAAGGCCAGGGAGATTGCTTTTGTGATGAAGTTCTTCTCTGATGTTGTTATCATTAAAGCTGGCTGAAAATGTTCCGTTTAAAACTGGTTTTGGAAAGCTGAGTTCTGAGAAATTTATGTAGAATTTACTTTGCAGTTTCAGCTGAAAACAGAAAAATCTTTGTATGTGAATGCTGCTGTGGTGCCTCATGGGTATTTTAGGTCAGCTGCACCCTGCAGATCTCTGTGTTCAGCGCCCGGCTTTCCTGTGCATCCCAGAGCGCCCAAAGTCACTTACTGCTGTAGTCCCAGCGAAAAGAGGGATTGTGAACGTTTGAGGAGATGTCATCTCTGTGCTGTCAGCTTTGTGCCACTTTTCTCACTGTAGTATCTAAATTTCTTGCAGCAGCGCGTTCGTTAACGTGGCTAACGCCTGTTACAGTCTTCCTTCTCCCTCTTTCCATTTCATCCAAGAGAAAGTTATCTATCCAGTGCAAGTCTTCAGATCATTTTCAAGTGGGGCTTCTTTTGTTGTTTTAAATATGCAAACTGTGGTGCGTAGCATTAGGAAAAGCAGGTTGAAGAAGTTCATCCGTCAGATGCAATGGGAAATGATGAGGTTTTTCACAGACCCTTATACCAATGAGAGCTGCTGCCACATTTTTGACCAGCTCCTGCAAAAACTCTGCCTCCTGCTGTACCATTACCATGATGGCATAAAAGCCTGCAGTGCCTAAGTGGAGCAATTCACTGTGATTTTGGAACTTTAGTTGATATTTTGAATATGCTGAAAACATGCAGTCCATGCAGTGTCCTGAAAATAAGGACCTTGTTCTTCTAGCTGAAGTACTGTGGAAGCCCGTGTAGGAGAGTCAGAACATGCCGTTACACGTCTGAATTAGCGATGCTGTGGAAGCGTGCTGCAAGTTGCTGTACCAGAGGACTTCTTATCGAGAGGAGTGTGGGGATGTTGCGCACTTGAAGTGCAGGGAAGCATTTCTGAATGGTGATATTCTTTGTTTGCAGCCTAAAACAGCCAGGGTTTTTTTTGGAGGGGAGGTTTATGGATTTCATTAGTGGGGAAAAAGGCGAGGGAACTTTTTCACATAACTAGAATAATGTTTTTGCTTCATTGTCTTACTCTGCAACGTTACGTGTTTTAATGCACTTAAAAAGCAACTTTGAAGCTATGTTTGAAAAGCGATAAATGGAATTTGTCTAAAACAAAAGTAACCAACATTGATGCAAAAACTGAAAAAACAATGTCTTCACTGCAACTCCAGGCTGCATTTCAGGCTCACTGAAGTTAGCCAGAATACTGGATTGTGTCCCAGCACTTACCCTGCACGTTACTTACCAGGACTTTTCAGGGACCCGAATAGTCTTTCTATATATCATAAAGTTGGCACACTGAGCAGTACAGCACTGTCTAGCCCCTCTTCTGGTGCCAAGGTTAAGTGCAAGCACAGAGATCAGACCGCCTTTTTCTTGTTTCTTCCTTTTCTGCAACATTTTATTTTCTTGCCAGATTCTGTATAGAGATGCTAACCAGGCTTGTGGTGTCATCTGAAGATTTCACAAAATCGGATGCCACCGGTGCATACTTGGCCCTGCAGAAGATGAAACTCCTTGCAGGCAGATGCTCAGAAGACGGGGAGACTAGAGAAAATAGGGACCTAAAGTACAACGTTTTCCCACTGGAAGGAACTGCGGCCGCGCCTTTCCACCTTTGGAAACCATTCCTCCTCTTGTTTTGCTGTCTCCCTGCTGTCAATCCAGAGAGTGTCTCAAACTTCATTTGCGCTCATTTCACACAGAGTTTGCTTATCAGTCTGAAAGGCGACTGTCTGATCTTTCCTTTTGCATGCTTTCACTTTTAAGATCTTCCCTTTCTTATGTAAAAAAGGCAATTAGAGTCGTATCTGTTTATTTTAAACAAAATGGCTGTTAATTAGCGTGATCAAAAACCCTGCCATTGTAGACTATGGGTTTCACTTTGTAGTTGCACTAAATTGCGTACAGTTTGGTGCCAGCTGACATGATAGCAACACAAAGTCTAGCTTTTTTTAACTTAATGAACAAACAGATTTATGAGGCTTTGTTATCTTCTGGTTTAGATCTATAGGTTCTGAATGCATTATTTAGAGTTCTTGTTTCTTAATGACTAATGTCATGTTGTTACTTATTAAGAGTGCTTTAACTTGCTGAAGAAGTTTCCCTCTCTTTTGTATCCCCTTTTTTTCCATTTTCCTTCTTTTTTTTTTTTTTGATGGCTTAATTAAACAGTACATCTGTGGTACACAAAACAGTCGAGATACACTTCTCTAGTCATGTTCAGATGTTTCAGCACTAACTCTCTAATGCTGTTGTCCTCGTGAGGAGACTGGATATTCTTTCATCCCTTAAAATGAGCAAAAGGGCAGTTCCTTAATTTTTTCATTGCCTCCATTACTGCCTGGTATTCATTCATAATGTCTGGAAAAAAGATGTCCACAATAATCCATTGGTGCAGTCTTGCTATGTTTTGGAAAGAAAAAGATTAAGAATATTGGTGGTAAAGCTGTGATAGCTTGACTCCCATCCATCTCAACTCATGTGTGCAGACCTGCCATCTTAATGTGAATGACAGTGTGTCCTTCTAAATGAAAAAACATTTTAAAAAATAAGAGACATTTTAACTAATAAGTGAAAATTCTGGGTGCCTTCTTTTTTATTACTGTGACTATTGGTTTTGGAGGGAAGGTGTTCATTTCAGAAATTTTAAAGGTCTGTTTTTTGTATTCGGTGTGGTAACTTCTAATTGCTGTTGAAACAGCGACTAGAACTAGTGAAAATGTAGAGCTGGACATTGAACAGAAGATCATCTACTCTTGTCACCACTGGAGAGCTGGGAACTGCAGTGTAGTTTCCAGAATTTACTTTCTTTTAAATGCATGTATCCCCATCACTGAAGTTTCCCGTGTCCTTAGCTAGCCATTTTGATGTTAACTTTTTCTGTATGCTGATACAAGGCCTAATTGACCCAATATTTCTAAAAGTAGCTGATTATTCAGGTATGTCATTATTTCTCTGCCTTTTTATCTGTTGGTCATTATTGAAGGATTCAAGTGAAATCCTTATTTGCATAGAGAAAGTCAAAATTGAAGTCAAGTCATAAGCAAAGTCAGTGAGCTGGCATAAATTTGATTAAAAGAAGGTGTGATCAGACCATTTTACGGGTTTTGCTTTCATTTAAAACTTTGCATTGAGTGTAATTCTTGGTTATAATTCTCCAAGTACATGTTTAATTTAAATACATGAGACAATTAGTACTTTTTCACGTGGTTATATTTCAGTATTAAACCATACACAATTTCATATAAAAATACTGAAGAAAATGTAGTTGCTATTATGGAAGATTAAGGTAGTAACATTCTGTTTGTTCCATGGAATAAACAGTCTGTGTAGACTCAAGGCAAGGGAAAAAAAAACCCGAAAAGACCAGAGAAAGTGAATATGAAAACAAATTGAAAGTACTATAAGTTTTAGCAATGCTCTGATAAATGCACATTTTTGTAACTGTTGCACTTGTAATTTCCAAATTAAAGAGAAAGGAAAGAATTTGAAATTTCGAGTGGAGAAACATTTTTGGAAAGTTTTTTGGTTTGATCTGTCGTAACATTGTATTGAAATAAAATAAAGGGTTCCTTTTCTGTTTTAACACCATAAAATAAAAAAGAACCATCAGGTAAAAGAAGTTTTCTGATGATAATTTGTCTTTATATATCAAATAGAGCCTTTTAGGACTAATGATTAAAATGGAAAATTTCCAACCTTATCAAGCGGTCTTTTCTAGGTTTTTCAAAATGAAATATCACAAAAACTGGTGTATTTATTGAAAATGTTCAATATAGATGAAACAGCATTTTACAGTGGAAGTATTATTTGCAAGTGTTTTGAGTAGATCTGGTTTTTTTAATAGTGAACAGAAGAATAAGAAATGGAATAAATAATTCTGGAGAGAATGGAAGTCAAGCACTGGGGTCCATTTCATCCTTAATTCAAGAACAAGGAATTGGTCAATGAAAAAAACAAGGAAGAAATTTTGATAAAATAAGCTTATTAGGCACTAACTGCAAATAACTTGTGGATCTTATTAATAAAACTAAATTTATTTTCATAAAAGTGAAAGTTAACAGATCAAGCTTTTACATGAATTATTGAAGTCTGAAAATAAATGAGATGTGCTTTCTGTCTCTTTATTTTCTCTTTTTTGCCTCAGAACATGAAGTACTTAGGAGATGGTTTATGAGGGAAGTCTCTTACAGCAAGTTATTTCGTAATTGTTCAGTTCCAGGAATTTTTCATCTTGTGATGAAATGGCTGATACTAGCAGTTGTTCTTCATATTGGCTAACTGGAATATTCTATTGTTACAAATTGTATAGGGGTATAAAAATTTATGCAAGTGCTATTTTTCATGTGCTAGTTAATTTACATATGTTTTACGTTTAATTAACATATATAATATTTTTTCTGTAGATGTAATAGAAGGGGGGCTTTGATCCTTCCGAGTCCTTCAGCAGATGCTTAACCTTAAGCACATAAATAATCCCATTGTTTTCAGTGTCTTTAATCTGTGTCCTTAAGTGCTTTGTTGGATTGTGGCCTAGTATAATTATATGTTTGCAATAACAGTTGCTTATTAAAAGCAGTTGTTAGATCTCAAAAATAATGTAAAAGAAATAACATGAAAAAATATGTATCAAACAGTATTGCAAAAATACATAAAAATTGTTTCAGAATCCTTACTTGCTTGTCATTGCCCATCACATTGCAGATTCTGCTTTTTGAAATGCTCCTTTAAGTTATGAGGTCAAGACCAAGGCATATTAAGTAACATCCCACAGATAGTTATGTAAAAATTCAGGATATTTTTATAGAGTTTTATTTGTTGTTAATACTAAATTCTATAACAAAGGTGAGATTTTATTAAATGGTTTTCTTACATATCATTCTAAAGTGCTTAGAAGGACGATCACTAACTGTTAGCTCCTACAGGACTTTGCTTCTCTCTTTAGTAAGAACAACTGAGTAAAAGTAGTGTTCGTATATTAGAAATACTGGTCTCTGTTTCCAGCGTTTCATCTCTTTATGTAGTTAGTGCCTTTCACATTTCCTCACTCTTTTTGTGCCTGGATCTGTTCTGTAATGTCCCATACTGTGTCAAGCCCGTTTTATTTCCTTTAACCCAAAGCAAAGATTAAAGACCTAAGGTTAACTATTGTATTATACTGTGGTAAAATATTCTGGTGGGATGTGGGTGATGTTGTCCACCTGACTGCTACCCACCTGCATTTCACAGATATTTGCTATGAGAGTGCCTCGATTTCTAGATTATAAATCCTCTGAAATTTGGGGTTGATATTAGCAGAGATACATGAGGTTTCCACTTAAAAGTTTAAGAAAGCACTTGCATGGGTAAAACGCTGGTCTTACCATGCAGTGCTTGTGCCTGCAGCTCTGATACTTCCCCTCTCCATAAATTAATTTACTGCTTTCCTGATCTACCTGGTCCTCTGAAATATTTGTTCGGTTTATTTGTCTGTAGAAGCTCAAGAAAGACCACAATAGTAGTAATTTAAAGGCAATTTTCCTTGGCTTTTTGTGTTTCTGAGTCAGAGGTTACGTATATTTTACAATGAATTGTCCTTTCAACTCTTCCAGCACAAGCATCTTCCCTAGACTGCCAGCCAAATTTTTTGAGTGCATTTTCCACTAATGGGAGCTGAGTAAGCGAGCGCAAGCATACAGCGGCATTTAAAGGGTAAAAGGAATGTGAAATGGTCTGTAAATACCACTGTTGCCTGTGATAAAAATGAGGGCATGCCTATCCTAAGTTAGAATATCCAGCAGTATTTAGTGACTATAATACTTACCCGAATAAATTCAAAGTAAATTTATTTGTTTACGTGTAATGGAGGTTCTCCTGTGGGTTCAGTGGGGCATATGCATACTCTGAGTTGTTTCTTTGCAGAGGAGCGTATAGCCTGCTGTGCCGCTCTGTGATTTCATGTACGTATTGTAGGATGCGTCACACAGAGCTCCCAACTAGATGGCCTTGCCCGAAGATGCTGTGTATGTGAAGTAGCGCTGTTTGGAAAAGGTGAAAATACAGCAAAAGGTCGCAAGAAAACCAGAATCCCTTCTGGTTGAAGTGGCAGAGTAGTCTCCTCCCCCACCCACTTGGGAAGTAACAATTTCCCCCCAGAAATTAGTTCATTAGTGTGTATTGCTATTCATGCAGGAAGGTGTGTGATGTCCTGCGGCTGTATGTATTTGAGTAGAAAATGTCACCTCATATCAGATTTGCAATACTCCCAGCCCGTGCTGGCCCAGGGCATATAATCTCTTGAGATCTTCCGTAATGCACAGTGACTGCATCACTACAGCTGAATCAAAACTTCATCGTGTTCAAGGAGAGGATGATGGTTGCCACCTTACGCAGCTCAGATAAATGACAAGTTTGGGGAAGGTCACAGCTCAGTATGTCAAGTCTTCCACATCTCACAAGAAAAAGAAAAATCCCACATCCTGCTTGGCGCCTCCTCCCCCATCTCTTTGCTTACACAGGTGGAAATGTCGGGATGAAATGGGCACTCGGCAGAGTGAGCGTGAGCGTGCGGCTCTTGTATTTTGATGTGACTCTTAAATTGCCCTTCATTGTCAGAAGCTGTTAGGCTGAGGAGTGAAATATGCTCCATGAGTGGCGGTAGGAATTGGTAATTATCTTTAATTCTCTACAGGGGCACGCGGAGGTGGGGTGTTTGCCCGTGTGTCGGTCGGAGCTGACGCAGAGGGAATACAGGCGAGGGCTGCCCGTGACGCCGGAGTGCGTAGGGGACGAAATGGGTTGATGTCGTCCCCTTTCTCGGCAGCCCCTGTGCGCAGGGAGTGCCGTTGGGAGGTCGGGGGGCAGCTGGGGCGGAGCTCTTTGCTGGGGCTCCCACCCTGCCTTCAGCCCCACTGCAAGGGGAGCTTTGGGGTTGTACAGGGGAAGGGCGGCACGCACAAAGGTGGGAGCATCCCTGATTTTTTTAGCAGATCTGATCAGCCCTTCACCATCCCAAGCCCTGTAAGAAAGCAGCCTTCTCACCCCAGGAAAAGGCAGAAGGGTGAGGGAAGTACGTGCTGAAGCTGGGTGGGATGATCGGAGCCGTGGGCAATCTGCACTAGGAGTTGCTCTCAGCCACGGTTAAATGCATTTGCAATGATACAAGGAAGTTTTTGCAGTCACCAGCCCTCCAGTTGAAGCAAGACTGAAAAATGTAACACACCATGCCCTAATCCACTTAATATGGTCTCTGTCCATAGCTACCCACTTGCTGTCTTACAGTAAAGCTGTTCGGTTTCTCCATGTCCAAGCAGAAGAGAAAGATTAAGTACGCTGCTGCTCCGCGTAGTTTCTGGCAGAACTTCTTTTCTGCTACATGGACTGTAAGATGTGCTTTGTTTTATTTTCTCCCTTTCTTTTGAAAGGTACAAAGTACAGTGACAGGAACTATCATATTCAATTGGACATGCTTTCTACAGATTTGTTAAGGATTTACTCTACACATTTGTAGCATTTAGTTGCCATGGCAATGACCTCGGTGCAAGAGGGAACAGCCTTTAGGTTGGACCTCAGATTTTCCTTTCATTTCCATTTAATTTGATTTGACTGCGAAATGTCACTTCCATTGCATTGATTAAGCTTCATTGCGGCCACCAGCTCTGTTAGAAAAGTTAAAGGGCAGGCCAGTGGCTGTCATTTTTCTTCCCCCGCCCTTTTCGGATATCAATACAGATGGGGTTTTTTCAGAGGAAGAATAAGGTTTTACCCCATGGTGTTCCACAGTAAAAGCAAAACTAATGCAGCAACAGTTTGAAGCTGTGCTAACCTGCAGCTTCCTCATATGATTTTGTAGCGCTTTAAAAAATAGGAATTTGTTTCTCTTTTTCTTCCTGACATATGCTCCCCCCAGATAAATAGAAGTGAATGTATCCTCCAACACTAGCAACCATATTGGAAGCAGGACGGCCGTCTCTTTTTCAAAACCTCTGTTATCCCCAGGGTGTATAATAACTGCCTGCCGGCTTCCGTGAGGCTGGAAATTACTGCGAGCTGGGTGCAGAGAGTTCCCCTTTGGACAGGCTCTTTTTAGCTCTTTTGGTATTTGCGGATTATGCAACAAGTGTAAAATAGAGAATGGCAGCGCATTGGGATGGGAGGCTCCAAAGAAGACCCAGGCAAAAGCAAGGATCGCTTAAGCAGTTTTATTAATGGCAAACAAAATAAAAACACAACTGTGGTATTCTTCAGTAATAGTCAAAAGCATTCTACTTTTGAAAGTGATACTGCCCATCTGCGGAATACAAAGGTACAAAAATCATGCTGTATTCATAAAGACTTCCCCCTCTTGGTGCCCTAGGACCTCAGCTTTGTACTGTGTGGGCTGTCAAGGACTTAGATAAATTAAGTCTGTTCATTTAGGTATTGCAGAACCTAGCATACCTCTTTTGTCTACATCTCTGTATTAGCAGGCACACAAGCCTTACTGGCAAGCTGGCTTTTTGCTGTAGGCCAGGTTTTCTGCCACATGCTTCAAGATCAGCTAAAATTTCATCTTGAAATTTGCATATTGCATGATAACCGAAGTTAAGATTTCTCCTGCGTACTTTGGTCAAAACTTAAGGTAAGGGTCTTATAGCTACCTTTTTTTTTTTGGTAAATATATCATATGTTCATTTTGAAAACACTGAGAAACTTTGTTTTGATCTTACTAGTGCTGAAAATAATTCTGTATTGGATTTCTAAGTTTGTTTAGTTGGGTGGAAATTAAAAAATGAATAAATCAGAAATATTAAAACAGCTTAGTATGAAGGGAAGGATATAAGGAAGGCTCATTAAAGCTGGCATGTGAGTATGAGCAAGTGGGTTGGTGAGGCAGAGGCCTGGAAAGGTCAAGGGAGAGAAAATGTTTGTCCAGCCACAGGGTAAACGATGCAAGGAAAAACTGAAAACCTGAAGTACTACATATGGCTTGAAAGCCTTTGCAGCTGAAGGACTGTTTTTCTTTCCTGACTGAACTGATCTTCAAATGAAGCCTCTTTCTTTTCGGAAAGGAGGACGGAACTAGCGTGAAGAAAACTCCAGTTCTGGAGCCTGCATATTGGCTGCTGTGGAGAAATAACTCGCACGTATGTGAGAAGGGGGGAATGTATTTAATTTCTTTTTCTTACTTCTGCTCTCTTCTCTATGACATGCAGTATCTAATATCAGGGCCACCCTCTCACAGAGACATCTTCCCCCCGGTGGTGGTCAGGGCCAGGCGTGGAAGGGTGCAAATGCCTGGGGATGCACATCTTTACTTCCACAGCACAGTCCGCAGGTGGAGAGGGCTTGAACTGGAAAAAGGGCTTCAGAGGGAAAATGCTTTCTCCCGTGCCGCTGTGTGTCACGGAGGAGGGGTACGACTTGACCTGGCAGCCTGGAAGCTCAGAGCTTCATTGGCAGTTCAGGTGAAGGAGCAAGCCACCTGGCTGTGAGCTGTAGCTCCGTTACCGGAGTCTTCCACTGCCGGTGGGGTGGCTGCCGGAGGGGGCTGCACGGTGGGTGCATCATCCACTCGCCCTTCCTGCGAGCACCGGCTATGCTGGCTCCCTTTTCTGTTTGCCTCCAAAAAGTTAAATGAATAACTGGGGGGAGAAAGAAGGAAAGGAGGGAGAGAAGGAAGCAACTTCCTACGTCAAAGAGTAAGATGAAGAAAATAACTTAAAGCTGGAATAACTCGGAGCGGTCCAGCTGGTGGCCTGTGGGATGATGCTGTCTGACCTGCTTGCTTTTCTACTGTGGCCTTGCCTTGGGACTGGGAGTGAAGGGGAAAAGTTGGATGTGAAATCCAGCAGCTGTTGAATACTTCTGCTTAGCCATGCAAATTGTCATCGTGCCCATGGAGGGGGAGGAGGAGGAGTTTGGCATTGCTTGAGCCCGGACACCGGCCCTTGGAGGTGCCCCAAAAATCAGGATCCTGCTCACGGCTTTGGAAGTACTCTATTGTCTTGGCCTGGGTTTATAAAAGAAAATGTTAGCCCTCAATTGTGTGTGTGTGTTTCTGACAAGGTATTACTATCACTTTTTCTGCTTTCCATTGTTTGGAAAGGACACCAGTTTTAGAGGAAGGTGATCAATTTTCCTTTTGAACAGAATAATGTTAATATTCTCAGAGTATAAATGCAGATGCTATGGACTTCCACAGAAGGTGAGTTCTTCTGCAGTAATGTTTCAAAAGCTCCAAAACTCGAAATGACTTAAACTCTGAGTCAGTATTTGGAGATAAAGAAAGTGTGGGACCGTGGATAAAACATCAGATTAAGAGAAGAGACGTGACTTCTCTGTGCACTTTAGGTTTTAGTTCTTCAATATGGATCATGGTGTTTGGTTTCCTCCGCAAAAGCAATTTGAGGCCCTTGGAAGTTTGTAAATGATCGATGTTGGTATTGCTAATTTTGTTGTGATTTATGAAGTGGTTCTTTTTAGGAAAATAGTGTTTAAGACTAAATATTGAATTTGGTGCTTGTTCTTCTTGGCAGTTCTGCCTTGTGGTAGGAATACCAGCTTTCTGAACTCTCAGCCACACTGTGACAGAAACGATAGAACAACAAATAGCTTCCTTCAGATGTCTCCTGTGTCATCCTCTCAGTTATAAACACTGTATAAAACAACTGAAGCAGGTGCAGAAAGTTAAAAGCCAAATTCTGAAAATGCCATTTTATACAGTATCCCAAATCTTTGCTCAAAAATGAGACAAAACAGATTTATTTGGGTAATTCCTTAGGGCTTTTTTTTTTTTTTTTTGGATGCAAAACCAGTTGCCCCTTCTGTCACCAAAAGCTTGTCTGTGATTCATGGTCTAAGTAATGGAGATGCTCCTCCACGGAGGAGCTGCTGCATCTCCTTGCCGAGGCAGGTGTGGAGGGGCTCACCACCCAACACAGAGCAATTCCCGTCTCCCTTGGATGCTGCTCATGGCATCAGTGGAGTGGAGTTGACACGTCTTTTTGTACCTCAAACCCACGTCATTTTATTTTGAGTATTTATGTTACACCATCAGTGAAAGACACTATCTCACCCAGGTAACCCAAATTTGCCCTATTTAGTCAGTGAAGGGAGACGCTGTTTAATTCCTTTGCACAAAGTGAGCAGAATTCAGCAGCTCCAGCTCCGACACATTTTTTTTTTCTCTTCTCAGCAGGAGCTGAGTATTGGCATTTCTCCCACAGCATCATTCCTTGTTGTTTTCTCTCAAGCAAAAACAACAAAAAAGGAAGTTTAAAAGGAAGAAGTAGACAGATTTGAAAGAGGTTCGTTAGCTCCAAGGTCTGATGGGACCTCCTTGAAAGTGTTCACAACCCTGTGTCACCCATGCCAAAGTCATACTGCAGTTTTCAGAACCTTTTATAATCTCCAACATATAAGCACTGTCTTTACCGTTTCCTTTTTCTGTTTGCTGTTTAACAGAAATAGTTCATAGTAGATTTTGTCTATTTACCTCTCCTTTTTAGAATTTAGTAATTGCTTCATGACACTAATGTGTTCGTGTCATGGTACACTATTAATATCTTTGTTTTGTATTAGCCTTCTCAAAGCATTTGTATGGAGCATAAAAGGGGAGTTTTCAGCTGAATTACCAATTTGAATGTCAGGCCAGGTTCACAAAAATTTCCAAAATAGGTGAGAGTTATAAATAAAACTGAATGTGTTACTGTTTTGGGGGAAAGCTGTGGAACTCAGTTTTTTCTTCCAGCTCAGCCCCAGAATAGATACATGCTGTTAGTTTTTCACTTTGAGCTTTTAGATTCCAGCAGACCTCAAACTTAGCAAAAAGATAAGAAGAATGTTATGAACTGGAGAGTGAGTTTCATGCAGATATGAATCAGCACTGATATCTTGGCTACCGTCATCATGTGAGTATGCTGTCATTGCAGCATATATGATACATTTGGGAATCTTAAACTGAACACACTTGTCCGCTGTGCCTGTGAGGCAAAGCAGGGGAAAGAAAATTTTTCAAATGCCAGAAATAGTATTTTTAGAGAAAAAATATTTTACCTGTAGTCTCTTAATTCAGTCTGTAAGCTCCGTTCAGATTTTGAGATGCGGGAGGACTTGCTGGGGCTTTTGGGCGCCAAGCCAATACAAATATTAAAAATAAGAGGAAATCTTAGAGCTATTTTCTTATTGTTAATAGCATAATGCATCTTTTGTTGGGTTTCCTCTCTGCAGGACTCTCCGTGCTGCAGTAGGGCTGTTTACCTCTCTCTTCTCTTATAAACAGAGTTCCAAAGGCCCTGTTCTGCAGAGCTGCTTCCACAAACTGTACTAAAGGCTGCAGATTCTTGCAGAGAATTGGACAGATTTGATTGACCAAGTAAACTTAATTCCCAGTGACAACAGAAAAATTAATTCAAGCATTTAGAGAGATGAGATTGGGGGCAGTTTATAGTGTTAGTCTATTATATGAGTCTTTCATGTCTGAAGGCTTCGAGTCCGTGTTTATGAAGAACCCTTTTCACTTTGCCCCGATTTTGAAGCACCTATTTTCCTCTCTGCTTGCAAAGATCTTAAAAAGATCTCAAGTCTTTGTACTTGAGATTGCTTTTGTTCGGAGTTGTCCGGTGTTTTCTCCCCTTTCATGTTTTTTGCACTGTTTGCTTTGCTGTGTGTGAGCATGCAGCCTGGGCTGTGTGCACACTGTGAGTTTTAATGTAAAATTCTGGTGGTTGAAATTGTGCATATCTCCTCCTGTTTTGCCCTTTCTTTTTAGTACGTGAAGGGACCAGCAAAAGGGGAAATGCTGTTACTAAACATATAAATAAATCTTAGAGTGGTAGTCTCATAATCAGTTCAGCAGATTTTATTCTAGTTGATATATAATATTGCACGTTCGTATGTGAAAACGAAGAGAAAGTAAAAACAAAATTATATTTATCATCAATTTTGTTAATTACGAGAAACTAGTTCACAAATACACAGGAGTACTATCTTCAGCAAATCCTTTGTCTTCTTGTTTGTTTAATAAATTAGATGGATGTACCAAATAGTATGCTGCTGGGGCAACATTAATTTTATTATAGAATAAAAAGTAGAACTATTAGTCTCTGTTTCTGGCATGTTTGTAAGCTGTCTGACCTATTTTCTACTCCCGCCCTCTTCACAGTGCTTACCAAATTCCCCTCTCCTATGCCTGACGTAAAACTCTCTTACAATTAAACCAGCTGATAGTCAGCCCTGGAGACATTACCCAATATCCTGGCAAATAGATAAGATATGTTGTTTTATATATTCCTGCAGCAGGGAGAGACAGCTTCATCACTTTAAGCAAGGGAATAATCTGTTTACACTAGAGGAATAGGCTCACTTGTTTTTTTTCCCTTCAGTTGTGGAGATCTTTTCAGGGGGCAATATATACCTCATTTTTACCAATAGAAATATCTGGATGGTTTGTCTTAAATTTATTACATTTTAAGAGAAGAGTAAGCTAGGAGACTACAGTTCCCAGAATCCCCAAGAAGTGTATAATGCCTAATACGGACTTTCAAAATTGAAGCACTGTGTACGCGATTAGTTTTTTGCTACTGTTTGTCTTTAGGAGTTGGAAGTGTCTGGACTGTTTTTAAATTACGTTCCCTGCAAAAAAAACAAACCAATCAGAAAAGATCTACTGCTTAGTATTGTTTTGTCACTGAAGATGAAAAGCAGGCCTTTAAGATTGAAAAAATGTTTAATTAACAGTATAGTCATTCCAGGTCTTCAAAAATTATGACTTTGATTTAAAAAATCTGTCTTGAGTCAAAAATCTTGGACACGTCGGAGGTCAGGAGTCTTCCTGCTTTTTGTTTTGGGCAGTTGGTGTTGATTCTCAGGTTTTGGTGCATTGGAACAGGTATACATTATTTCAGGTTCTATGTGTGAAAATAAAAACTACCAATTAATATAGCCCTTAATATCAGACAACTTGGAATTTCTGGTATGACCTTGACCTGTTATTTTTTAGTAAGGGGTATGTCTGCAGGGCGGGGCATGGTCAGACTAGTTTGGAAGTCAAGAAACTAAGTTAATGTATCCCAGCACTGCAGGTGGACAGAGCATCATGCTAAGGTGGCCATACGGACCAGGATGGATTCCAGTCAGACAGGTCAGAGTGCAAGTAAATGTCTCTGCCCGCACCTTGAACTGCACGGGCATTTATATAGTCTTCAGCTTGGCCCAACTGACTGCATACTTGGCCCGAGGAAAAGAAGTGTCTCAGTAGCCGAGTTAGAAATGCAGCCCCACGTGGCATGATACCCAGTTCAATGCCTTAGCCAGTAGACTGTGCTGTTTCCTCATTTCAGTCGTCATCAACCCCTATTTCTCTACTTTGTCCAGAGTTTTGAGCCTTTTGTCACACATTAGCAAGGCCAGTGTGAAATACTGGGATATTGAGGAATGCAAGCTCTCAGGGATGATTATGTTTTATTATTGGACTCAATTATAATAATATTTTTCTATGTCCTCTATAATTTTCCCATTGAAAGCACATTGTAAACTTCATCTTATTAATAGTCAATAATGCATGTGTAGTGGATTTTAATGGTAGTGGAGGGAACTGCCATCTGAGAAACCTCACAATGCGTTGAGATCCTAAAATACAACATTGTCTCCTTCTCCACCATCCCTTTGGTTCATACGTTCTTTCAAGATGTGCCAAAACAAGTCTTTATCTCTGCCTTCAAGATACTGTATTGTAGTGTGTGTTTCAGCCTAGCTAAGCTATCTGGGATGAATTTTTATTACAGTGCAAGGTACTATCATTGTTCATGTACAATAATAGCAAAAATACTGATTTTTCATTTGTATTCTTTGAGCTTTGTATATACCCCAGAGGTAGATAAAGAGTTTATGAAGAAAGGTTATATTTAAGAGAAATGGGTATCAGTGCTATGAGAGTATACCCATGACAGATGGTTGTAACTAAAGCTTCATCTTGGTGCTGAAAAGCTGAATGAAACAGTATTCAGATTTTGAAGTAATGTTGGCTTCATTTCAATGGGACTTTTGCCTGAGTAAGAACAGACTAAAAACTCACTAATGACTCTAATTTTTTTGTGTCAGCTTTGAGTAGATTTAAAAAATCGAATTTTCTTTTTTCTTATTTTGGATTGATAAAATGAAAACATGGAGAGGTTGTTTGTGTGTTTGTTTGTTTAAGGAAATGTGTGCAATATTATGCCTTTGTTCGCTGGTATGACAAGATATAAAACAACATTGTTTTATTCACACTGAAAAGCAGAACATCTTACTGGGAATCATGAAAGAGTTGTTAAAGGAATTTCTTTCGCTCTTAGTTTCAGAGTTGAGGTTGAACCTCAAATTTCTTGAGGTTCAGTCTGAAGAGTTATGTAAAAGTTCAGACGCTAACCTTAAGCAAATCCAAATACCTTGAGGCTGGAAATCTCTACAAGAACATATTTCCCCTTGACTTGTCTAATACAATGAGTTCAGTGAGGCTACACCCTGGGGAGTTTTGGCCCACCATGTAGTGTGTATGCTTTAAGTGCTTACACTCAGCCATGAGGGTATTTTTAATTTCATCTTGAGAAACTAAACTGAGGGACTTCACAAATGAAACCATCAGGAAGACAAGGTTAATTCTGACCGCTGTTTGTGGGAGTATGGTGCCTTCAAATACCAACACTTTTTTTTTCAGTGGTGGCATTTGGAAGAATAAATGAAGTGTGACTCCCGGCATCTCTTTAGTTGCCCTGAAAATGGAATGTCAAACAGCATATAATCATCTTCCTTGTTTAAAGAAAGAAGAGCAAGTGAGAGACCTACTTTTCTATTTGTGTCAGTTTTTGGATGTCTTAATATTCTATCTTGTCTAATTTTCCAGAAAGTGATAATAGAGTTCCTGTCAAATTAGAGGTTACAGACTTTTTAACCTATGTCACAAAAAAACCCCTACATTACTTGTTATTACCATGAATATAATCCAAATAAAAATTTAGTTTTTAATGCTGTTATGCTGAAGGTTGCATTCCAAGCATATAATTTTATTCATTATAAATATTAAAAATGCTCAGCCTGACATTAGCCTGCTTGCTCCCCCACTGCTTCAAAAAAAGCAACGTGGAGCAAACGTGTCGCCGCTTGGTGGGGGGAGCAGAAGTTCGGCCTCAGCCGCCTGCACCGTCGGGACTGAGCGGGCATTGCCGCTGCGCTGCGAAGTGCAGTTCTTGGGTTTAATTGATGCGGCAGAGAGGCTATTTTAGACAGGCCAGGCTGATGTAGCCATCTTCTAGGAGAGAGCGGGGATGAGGCGGGAGGGTAATTTAAAAGAAGCATACGTGCCCCGTGTTGGGGCTTTGCTATGAGAGGAGGCCGACGTGGCAACGCTAGATTTATAGCTAGCATCGTGCTAAGGTGGCTCTTTCCTTTTAGCGCTGAAGGAGCTGCCGTTGAAGCACACCGAGTTGCGGAGAGTGGTGCGAAGGCTAAAGTTTCTTTAAAATTAAAAAGCCCCAGCCTTCTCCAGTGTAAGTAAAGCTGTGGCAAGCATGACCTACTGTTCGGTCAAGTTTTATTCTCATTTACATGAATTCCAACAAATTTAGATCTGCCGTAAAAGAGTCCTACTTTCAAGCTTTTAACGAATGAGTAATGAATAAAACTATCTCATTATTACTTATTTTTGGTTCAAAATCCAAAATCCCCGGGACTTCTGCACCAAAGTCTCTAGTGCCCAGCATTCACAAAGATGCAAATCCAAGACCATGGTTTTTGGTTTTGTTTTAAATCAGGTGAGTGTCACATGCTTCGGTTTTGTAATGAGAGTTTTTGTACTGTCCTAATTAATACAGTGTGCCTGTCCTGGACCTTTGAAGTAAGTGGGAGTTCTGCCACCAATTTAAATAGGAGAAGGATTTGAGCCAATTTGAACAGAAGTTTTCACTTATCTTAGTGCCTAATCTTCTTTTTAAAGGGATGTGGGAGTATCAGCACCTCCTACGTAATGCTCAGCAGAGTGCAGAAGTAGACCAGTCTGGTCACTTATGGAGGCCCATTTAAAACCAGTAGAATTACTCAGGTGAGTGACAAGGCTTTCAGAACACATTTTAGGGAAGTTAATTTGGAGTGCAAAATTACATTTAACCCATCTGTGTGAATATTACCAGTTGAAGCAGTCCTCAAAATAATTTAGAAATCGTAAGATTAAAAAAACTCAAACCCCTCTCTTTTCTTGCTTTTGAGTTGTCAGGGTTCACACTTTCATGGGTGGGTTTTTTTAAGCATCAGAGCTAGTAGCTCCATTTCTTTGTTAAATTGGAGCTGATATTCTCCAATAAGCAGAGCAGATCTTTAAGAGAAATGCCTGTTATGAATCTCATGATAAAATCACAATATTTGACAATACTAGGTCTGTGTAAATACGTATGTGTCTTTGCAGTGCTTTGTCCCTGGAGAAACATGGTTGTCTAGACCTCTTCTACTGTCTCCCTGAATTGCAATGTATAGCTCCAGAGTGGCTGACCAAGTATGGCTGATTTATCAGGAAACTGGCAGACTCCGACTGTTGTCTTAGGAGGGTATTGCAAAAACTAAGGCAAATTTGCTGAAAGGTTTCTGCGCTTCACTGGGATACTTCAAGTGTCTGTAAATTGAAGAAGGTGGAAAACTGATGTTCCCTTCATATCCTATCTCTTTTTCTTCACTGAGTGCAGAAGGAGCCCATAAATATTGACCTCCTCTAATCTGGCCCGTTGTCTTTTTAGATTAACCCTGATTTTTCCCAAACTGCTAGTTAAATGATGAGTTTGTGTACTACATGCATGTCTCTTCAGTCTCCATACAACAGTCACCTAACTAAAGCCTTGCAGACAGCAGCATTAAAAACTTGGCATATTTTGTTAGCTTTATGGAAAGACTTTTTGTCCTCCATTCCAAATGGCATGTTACACCACATAATTGACAAAGTTTTATTCATTTTTAATTTAAAGGGAGTCTCTTCCCCTTAGATGTTCATTTTCAGACTGGTAAGAATAAAGTAGCCACAGCTGTGTGAGGACAGAACTGGGAAAAAGCCCATTTCCTCTGGTGCATCTCTGGGTGCCACTTAAAATAGGTCTGCATTTAAAAAAATGACAATATAGCTTTATTTATGTGTTTTTAAATAAGATTTAAAAGTATATTTTATATGTTCTTTGAAGCAAATTCAGTGAGATTTTTTGCCTAATGTTTTTGTTTTGTTCTGTTCCATAGAGGCCAGCTGGTTTGCTGTGACCTCACATTCCTTAAATGTACTCATAAATCAAGCCAAGGCCATGCATTAAAAGCTCAGCTCTGACATTAATTCAAAGGAGGGAAAGTTTGATACATTGTGAGAGAAGTACGTAGCTGGACACCTAAGGCCAGATCTTTCAGTTCTTACTCACATTTAGCAAACTGGTGTCATGCTTAGAGTCTCACAGGAGACATGGAAGTCAGCTGGACCCTGTAGTACTTAAGATGAATACAGATCGAAAAAGCATGCCCTGAAGAACCAATAACTATTTTAAGTAGTGCAAACAAGCTGATTAAAAAAAAATGATAGTGAGATGATTATTTAATACTTAATTACTTGAAAGTGTCATTCATGTGAATGTCTCTAATAAAGGAAGTTTGGCAACATGTTCAATGAGATCGTCACAATGGAACATTTTGGTCTGATTTAGTGAAAAGGATGTAAAGCGTCAGGTTTGCATTCATAGGTTAGCATGTCATTATATTTTTGGAAGGTAGTGATGTTTCTGGGTCACAGAAGGATTTTGGTCTCTGCACATATTTCATTATGAGAACCCAGGAAATGATGAGCAAAACCGGTTTGATTTTAGAAGCAGAAAGACAATGATGATTAGAAACATGAAAGTAAAAGACACTAGTTTTTTAAATTCCTCTGCTTTTTAAGACTTCTTGGGTCCCTAGGAGATTACTAATGGTTAATTTAATATCCACTTTAAATATGATAATTTATTCTTATTTACAAAAAGAACTCAATACAAAAACTGAAACAAGCTAAAAAATAGTATTTCCAAGACTTAAAGGCATTGTATAGCTAGGATTTGGTGATAGGTGAATGTGTTTTGGTACATGGCCCCATCGGCTTGTACACGAGGCCATACATTCATCATGAATGCTTCCTGTGATGCTCCCTGTCCAATATGCACTGTGCGATATCCAGCTGTATCTTGAATTTTTGCACAGTGCTTACACCATGAGCGTCTCTAAGATTTTACTGTTGTTTTTACCTGCCTTTAAAGTACTAGAACAGTGTTTGTCTAGGGCATTAGAACATTTTTAAGGTATTAGAACACTATTTAACCATAAACTTGGTATGTGGATTTCTATCCACAGGGACTAACTACAAGGTAATAACAGCAAAGTAGCACTGAAATCTGGTTGTAGTAACTTCAGGTCAATTCTGATTGACATTAAGTTATATATGAGGACCTTAACTGAATATCAGTAGCAGGAGTCCACAAGAATATCGATAAAATAAATCATATTATTCTGTGAGTGGATCCAAATTAATACCTCTCAAAGCTGAAATACTTCTACATTAAAGTATTACTGAAACAGTTTTAATGGCAAGCCCAAATGAAATGTTAAAATTTGGGAATATTTCAGTGGGATTTGGCTGGCAAAATTGAAGCACTCGCAGTTCAAAATAAAACAATGTATTTTAAACTCTCTGATTAAAGAAATACATTATATAGGAATGCTGTTCACAAAAAGGTTATTCAGAAAGGCTAACTTAAGGCTAGCTTTCATCTGTTCCTCTCTCAATGGGGAAGGATGTGAGTAGAAGGTGTTTCAGAGACAATGTTTAGCTTAAGTGCTCTGAATTATTCCTTGAATAAGCGTTTATCTCATTACTACTTATGAGTAACCAAAGAAGATTAGCTTCCTGGTGCCTGAAGTAACCTTTTTGAATATACTCCTCATTATTGTTGATTCCTCACTGATTTCTCTAGAATAATAGAAGTCTCCACCTCTTGCAGTGAAAAACACAGTAACAACAAAATGGAAGTCTTCCTACTTAAAATACTGTTTGGCCTGTATCAAGATACTATCCTTTTTCTGTGCTTACTAAACACTCTCAACACTGTTTTTATCAAATGTCTTTTATACAGTCACTCTCCAAATAATTGTTTCATATACAAAATAGAACATAGCTAAGTGTACTCTAAACAGTTATGTATGTTCCTTCAACAGATAGGATAAACCCTGCAACAGGGTTTGTATCGATAGGTAAAATGTCCTTTCAGATGGATAATAAGTTGGAAGATAAAACGTAGCAGCAAAAAAATAAGAGAAATTATTAACACTAATATTTAAATACATTATTGTTGAAAAAATTAAGTTTATAGTACAGACGCTGAGCCAAATAATTCTTCAACGTAGTGTCACTGTATGAATAAAGATACTGTGATAGGAACCATAATGGAGTAAGACCTGACTGCATTAAGTACTATCCCAAAAGTTTACTGTCTTAGATCAATCCATACTACAGTGTGGAAACTGGTTTAAAACATCTAGCACCAGGTGCTTCTTTCTGCCTTTGCACCTCAATTATTTGCACTTTAACTTGTGCCATTGCTGCTGCTTGAGTCCATGTAAACTGCAGCCAGGAGCAGTCTTCATAGAGTGGCTTCACCACCAAAATCTTACATGGTGTAAAACTTTAACATATCTTGAAGATTAAAAAAAAACAGGATGTGGATAAGGATATAGATGGAATGCATAAAGAAAAATTATAGTACTCAGCATTGGTTACACCTGTCTTAGCATTTTGGTTTGGAGCACTAGAGTGGTTTTGAAGAAAATCTCCCAGGTCGTTTTTACTTAGCATATGTCAACTTGGTTTGAAGAATGGTTTTGGTTTGTTTTGAACTAGATTCCTCTGGAGGAAGATAAAGCAGAAGCCTCTTTGCAGAAACACACCACAGGTGCTCTGAGCGCTGATGGAAAAACAAGGATTTAAACCACTGGTTGGTCCCTTGAAACAAATGTGAACTATACGCAAGATTCAGTACAGAGGACGAGGATGAATCTAGTCGATAGTAAACCTGAGCCCCAGATAAAACAGATGTAGGTGCCCCAGTATCAACTTCTACGATCTACTGCTCTGCCTCTATTGCACCAAATTGCTTGCTAATGTAGACATACTTATAATAGGCAGATATCTTAATACACCAGCTGCCCAGCAGTCAAGATATCCTTTGCAGACATCAAGGCAAAGAAGGAGCCTTGACAGAAGATTTGCGGGAGGACAGTGAGGTAGCCTTAATTCATATAATTTAGTTAATTCATCTTGATAGCACGCTCAAGAGGAAAATACTATCACCCCATTAGACATGAAGGGAACTGGTCTAAGAGATGGTATGGCTTAACCAATTTGACATCGGCAGTCTGGAATTAGAGCTAGGAGTTCTGAGTGCCCAGCTCTCTACTTATTCTTCATTTTCTTACCACCTTGCCTAAATGCTGGGCATAGACCTTCTCTATTTATTTGCAACTGAGTTCTTAAATGGATTTTAAAGTAACTGTAAATAGATTAGCCATGTCCATGTAAGACATCACTTCTCTCACTTCTTTTAGCCGCTTTCTTCACAGTTTTTGTTTCTGCCTATGCCCCAATTTTTCACACCTTGTTTAGACTTGTTTACTGTAACTCTACTGTTTCAAGTTTCCTACCTCCTTAAGACCACAAAGCACTTCAAGAAAGGATTTCCATGTATTATATTTTGTTCTGACAGCCTTATCTCATACAGACATATTTGCCATTTTCTTTTTTTTTCTATACATATAAAAAAATTACGTTTCAAAACCATTATATGTGCAGCATTCTGCCTCCATAGCCTGGGTTAAGATCTCTTTCTGAAACTGTAGACAATAAAGCGTTTTCCCTAAGAAAAGTTAACAATAAATATTGATGCAGTGTTTCAACACTCTTAATTATTTCTTTTTGCATTGTTTATCATAATTTTGTCAACTTTCCATATCATTCCCCACAATGCTTTGTGCTAGATTTTCTTTGAAAATTCCTTTCCTCTGAACTTACCATGAACTTGTCTGTAAAATATGGCCATAAAACGCCACCGACAAAACAGAACAAAATCCTCTATTCACTAGTAGCCCGTCTCCCTCTCATCCCTCACTAAGAAAAAAAAAAAAAAGAAAAAACAGAATTTGTATAGAAAAATAATTTTCAATTGCAGGTATAAAGCAGAACATGAAGGCTGAGTAGAAAACTGAAATGATCAGTTGTGAGGATGTGGTTTAAGCCATGTGCAGAGTTTGTGCTTCATTTCATTTGTTCTCACTGTACTGATGGCTATTTAGCGGGTAATGTCAGAAGTGTTGGGATTAGACTTGATGTGACTGAGGGGGAGGAGGAGGATTGTGTTTCTTGAGATGCTCTGTGGGAGGAGAAGGATTATGCATGTCCCTTATGTAATGAGGAAGAGGCTGAAGAACTTGCATGTCTACGAGGAGGACGTGGGAGGATTAGCTTTTGATGTAAAGGCGAGGGAACGGCCCTGGTCCTGATCTCTGGAGAAGGAAATCAGAAATACATGATCCGTTTTGTATATTAGAGGAGGGGGTTTTGTTTGGATTTTTTCCCGAGCTGGATTATGGGAGAGGCAGGAAGGCAGGGGGTGCTGTGGGAGGCTGGATTGTGCCAGTGCATTAGGTGAAGGCTTACAACAGAGACCTGGGAGAAGGCTGGAGTTGTGACTCGAGCTACCTGGAATACTAATCTCTAAGGATGGGATGTCCTCATGGTCCTCCAGAGGATCAGGGAGGGGGTAGGGAAGTCCCAAAGTCTCGGTTTAGGTGAGGTTTGGCTCCTGTAGCGATGCCCTCTGATTAGGGCTGGCCAGCCGGCCGTGCGGGGAGAAGAGGTTTCTCCAGGAGCCTCTGCGCACCCTGCCTTTTCCCAGGCCCTGCCCGAAAGGCTGCAGGGCCCTCTGCAGGGCTCAGTAAATGCAATTTGCTGCCCTTTGAGGGGAAGATGGAGAGGGGGGACCGAGGCACTGGGTGATTGAGCAATGGGGATTCAGGAAGGAAGGGACATAGGGGTGACACCCCCCCCCCCCATGATCTGCGACAAGGCCCCAGGCCCCTGCACGCTGTTGTCCATGCTTTCACCATGTTGGAACAAGGCATGGTGGCATGGTTTTGGGCCAGGCCAAACGGCCTTTACACCAACAGGGCTCAGAGGTGGTTTAGGAGTTACCACTGGCCAGGCACGATTCCCAGTCGGCAGTTTGGGTGTTCAGTATGGGTGTGAGCAGTGTTGTGCCATTTGGTTTTAAGGCCTGTTTTGTTAAATAATGCTGATGTAGTCCCGTGTCTGGGCCGGTGGGAGGCAGGACGAGGGCAAGGAGTTGACAGCAACAGCCCGTGGTTTGTGGTGGTTGTTGGTGTGCACTCTGGCGTGGCGGTGGCCATGGCAGCAGCCACCGTCCCAGCCAATACCTGGGCCTCCTTTGGGGGACAGCAGCAACCAGAGACGTCCCGTGAGGCATAGTGGGTGGGTCTGTCCTATGTAGGGGGAGGAAGGAGTATCGAGCCATAGGGCTGCAAGCCATGTTGTGCCGAAGAACAGGCCCTGGCCCAAGTTTGCCAGTCAAGGTGTAGCCGGTGATGCTGGTACTCAGGCTGCAAATCTCTTCTCCAGCTTCCTTGTGAGAGCCTGCCCTACGGCCTTTTGTTCTCCCCCCTTGGGGTTCCTGCTGGTTGGAAGAGCTGTTTGGGGGAGCACCAGGAGGTCCCTTGTACCGCTCTGTGGCCTTTGAGCAGGCCTCAAATTTGGTATGCAGTGGCAGTGAATGTCCTTTCACCTGCTGATGGCTGCTTCCTCTTCTGACCCTGGGAGATCCAGTCTCAAGCAAATGTGAGAAGAGTTATGGGAAGCAGCAGGGTAGGATTTTTGTTTTTAACTCTGCCCCTGCTTCACCAACCAACAAAAAGTCTGTCATTTCAAAGCGCAAGTAAAGGCTGAAGCACATCCGTCCCAGCAGACAAATTATGAATTAAGACTCCACATTCAATGAGGATTCTGGCTTTGAAAACTCTGGCAGAAGCTACTTTTTTGAAGTGATTGAGTTACCACAGTTTAAAAGATTATCAGAGGCAGTTGCAACAGCCTGAGAGCATCTACACAGAAAGTTATGGCTCAGCTGACACGTGGTAACCCATTACTCGGTGGTAAGTTTGTCTCACCATCATGTCTGCAAATGCTTCATAGATGCATTTATCCTGAACATATTAACATTCATTCTCTGTAATGTTGAGTTAACGCTTCGTACAGCTGAGTGAAGAAGGCAAATGTAGTCTGAAAGACTACCCCCAGGAACTAAGTAACAATAAATCAGAGCCTGGATGCTTTTATATTCTCTTTATTTTTGCCAAATGCTACTTAGACTATAATAGCACCTAATTACGAAATTCAGTTGTTTCATAAGTGCTTTTTACTCACAGATTTCAAAATGCTTTATCAAAGAGGTAAGTTATTCCTATTTTATGGGTGGAGAAATGATGACAGAAGTGGTTAAGATCACCCACCCAAACAAGGATCAAGCTGGAATAATACATGTGTATGTTTTTACTCCGGGTCCAGTATGTTACCCACTGAATCCAGATATTGTTTTCATAAATGTGATATTTTGAAGAGTTCTGAGGAAAGGACTAGGTTCAGGATTTGCTGATTGTTCAGGGGATCAGAGCTGAACCTAAAGATCTCCAAGATTCAGTGTTGACTTGCAGATTCACAGGAGAGGAGAGGATTAATAGGCCTATCACCTTGTCGAGTCCACCCTGTCCTCTCCCCTGCATCTGTAAACATGCCTGCGGGACCATATGCAAAGTACGGTTGAAGAGTTTCTCCCTTTCTCTTGTACTTGGCCCTGCTTTTGGCGTGAGAAAAGGAGAAAAAGGATCTCAGATTAGGCTCACCCCCACTTCCTGACTTTGTCTAGATTATTTATAAAATCTCCATAAGACTCTATATTGGTGTTTGTGGAAGCTAAACAAAGCCTTAAGAGACATGTACATTATAAAAGGAAGTGTTTTCAGTGCTTTCAAGTATCTGATTTTTGTGTTTGGACCCAGCTTTGGAATTATTTTTATTTTCTGCGTAAAACCAGCAACACTTATGGTTGACAAGTTGTGGAAGATACCTCTTTAGACACTGGCAGAATTTACCCCAACGACTTTGTGAAGCAGCAATGATATTTTCTTTAAAGAGGTGTAATTACTTCTGGAGAGCTATCAAAAATAAGTCAGACTTTTTTCCATCATTTATGTAGCTCAAAGAAGGTGTCATGAGTAATCGGGTCCAAGGTGAGGTCAGTGATGGAACAAAGAGATGACAAAGCCCCTTACACACCTTTTAATGCCTGTGGATTTACAGTAGCTTTTGTTTTCCTGTGCCATTGTTTTTTTCCAGCATGATCATTTCTCTTTCTTCACCCACTATTGAAAAAAATAATAAAAATTACAAAAGGTTTCAATATACAGTAGTTAATTACTATATTACAAGCTCTAATTAAATTCTTGGAGACTCTGCACAGTATGATGTCCATGCCAAGAGGGACATATCCCATTCTTAAGTGAATACATGTTCTTGTCAAGTTAACTTACTGCATTTTACTCACATGAAATATTCCTCATCTCTTGCTTCTTGACACACATGACTGATAAATGTTTTAAAGGCACATTTAACATTGATATTTTTGTCATATGAAATGACAATGGCTTCAATAATTCCCAGATTTTATTTTATAGAAAGTGACACATTATGTGATGGCAGACTCCCCAGACCGTAATGTAAGCCACACACTGGTAGGAATATATATTGCATCAAAACTTGGTCTTTGTGTGATTCAAACCTAGACTTCTAATGTTTCAGCCACATGTGAGTAGTTAAACCTAAAGGGTGTTAATATTACAACACATCTTACAAATACCACGGACATCCAGAATAGTCAGAGCTCAGGTTCCTGTATCAGCTATTCAGTTTTCTTTGAGACGTTTAATGAAGAGGGGTTTTCTTCTTACTTTTTTTGTAATCAAGTCATCTGAGAAGGGAGATACAGTAGAAAGATAGCCAGATTTTTATCAAGTCATTTGCAGATTTAAATGAAGTGTTACGTAGGATTTTATTAATTCTTCTACAGTTTTTATCACACATCTGTCAGGGTCATAGGTAAATTTTTTGTTCAGATTTTTAGATAAACATTTAAGTTCTTGTTGTATGTGTGGACAAGTCTCTCTCAAACAGCTTTAGTCTTGAGAGAACTTTTGTATTCACAAACCAATAATTTTGTTTTCACGTTGAAATAGATGGGGACGATCATTCTGCTTGACCTTAGAGTTCCATTAGATCAGATGGCTTCGGGAATTATGTGTGTATGTGTAGCTTAATGACAGTGAAATTCAGCTGAATGAGCTTTGTGTTGGCCTCATTATTCAGTCGATATTAAGCCTTTATATTATACCATGTCAATACTTATTCTGACTTTGGCCCTGATTCAGCTTAGTACCTAAACACCTGGCTAACCTGAAGGACTTTAGTAAGCACTTACTCTAATGTTTAAAGCTAGGCACTTGCTGAATATGGGCCTGTTTATGTCACAATTAAATACTAATGCAATATTTAACGAGTATGTAATACTGGCAGCAAGCAGATGGACTCACATGTATGGTAGCTACATCTATATCATAATATGCGTCCTCATTTGGAAACACTACAAAGTACTGCAGAGCAGCCAAATATCACGTCTTGATGATGGTCGTGATAAGTGGGAAGAAATCGTTCATGTGGTTAGAATAGTGTATCCCAGGCTTGTTTAAAAATGTAGTCATGTGCTTTGATGTTTCAATTTGACTTTTTACATAAATCGTAAGTAGGTTTTGGACTTAAAATGCTGTTTAAAGCTGCCAGAAATTGCTTTGTTCAGTTTATGATGGTGCATAGTGCTAACCAAAGCATCAGCGAGAACTGTGTACAATGGTTTGAGGGTTTGTTTATTTATTTTACTAAGTCTGTCTGTCTTTTCCTGTACTGTTAGCTGTGCATTTTTTTTGGT
The DNA here is from genome assembly GCF_000690835.1 of Fulmarus glacialis. NCBI lineage: Eukaryota > Metazoa > Chordata > Aves > Procellariiformes > Procellariidae > Fulmarus > Fulmarus glacialis. The sequence continues at coordinate 82,052 of NW_009209965.1, forward strand.
TTATATTTTCCTATATGGGTCAGTTCAGAAGAGACAAGTTCTACCTCTGAACTTAATATTGAAGTTAATATTGATGAGAATATCAATGTATAAAATACATTGCCTTCCAACCTGATGACACTTACCTTACTACTGTGAGTAAACAAGTGGCAATTCTGTCATGAGCAAGTGAAGCAGAGTTTGGCTTTTTTTTATGTATGCAGTATTTATGCAGTGAAATGTCCTCGTAGGTGAGGAAAAGCTATCACAGACATCCCTCGGGAGCCAGTGAGAATTTAGCTAAGGATTTGGGACTTGAGTCTATAGCTTTGCAGGGACAAATATTTTAACGAATCGAATGTGGGGTTTTTTTTTTGTTTTTGCCTTTTTCTTATCTTAGGCAAGAATTTTGGAGAAATTAATTGCTGTCTTTTGCTGGTCAGCTTCACTTCTTGGTTTTCATTGAACATAGAAAGCCTACATCATTTCTGTTTCTGTTGGGTCAAGCTGAAAGCTAGTCAAGTCAAGAGGGTTACACTGATTTAAATGCCGCTGTTGATTTGTAAAAGTTGAAGTGCTGGCCCATTGTACTTTTCAATAACCTTTCAAAAAACCCTCTGTTCTTGTCTTTTTCTGAATCAGAATGAAAAAGGAAGCTTTCAGGAATTTTCGCTTTAAAAAAAGAAAAAAAAAAAGCCCACCCTCCCAGAAGTCAAATCTAACCTTGAGAGAAAGACACCACTTCGGAGCAGTTCATAGCCCAGAGGTTAACGTACTCCCACAAGACATGTGGAATCGTGGTTCAGGGCTGTCATCTGAAGCAGGGATTTGAACTCGCAGCTTGGGTGAGCGTCCATCCTGCTGGCCTGTGGGGTGTTTTTGGGGTGGGTTTTTTTTCCGTTTTCTTCAACTCAGTTATTCTGGGCTTGAGAATTTTGCTATTGAAACTAGCCAATTTCCATTAAAAAACATTTTCAATTAAAATGCATTTAATTGAAGAAGACAGAGTAAGTAGTATTACTGGGTAAATTCTGGTTAGTGTACCCAATACAGCACTGCGATGGGAGATAGAAAAGTTGCAGCAACTGAACAAGTAAATCGTTTTAGTCTGTGAGGAACGGATTCTTACCCCTGTTGGGAATCCCTTGAACTCCAGTAGACGGGGAAGGGATCTGCACTAGCAAACTGCCTTGCAGGGCTGTCATCTGCAAATTGAAATTTTGCTGTAGGGAAGAATCAGCACTAGAAACATATGTAACTGGCGACCTTTGATTTTATTATTTCTTGTTACATTTCCATAGATCTTTTTGTTACTGATTTTATTTGGAAGAAAGTGCTTTCGCTGGTTTTCCACTTCAAATGATATGTAACTTCACTGCAAATGTAGTATTGTTTCCTAGTAATGAAATTAATATTTTTTTCCTTCCTTAAAATGGAAGTTATTTGCCCTGATAGAATGAAATGCCACTGTCAGAACTGGAGATCCACAGTCTGCATTTTGTTGTACCAAGGCATGAAAGAGATCAGTTCTCTTTGCTCAGAGTTATCTGTGTTGAAGAACTGTCCCACAGAGCAAGGTGAGATGGCTCGGAGGTTTCAGTGCAAGAGAACTGCTTATTTTTTCAGGAGCAGTCTGTGGCTTTGCTTCTTCCATGAGTCAAAGCACACTGAAAGAGGGGAAAGGTTTCCACTGATTTCTGTACTCCTTGTATCAAGTGCTCCGTCCTGTGCTGCTGTCCTTACAGGTGATGGTAATCCTGACTTACAGCTGTATGTTGTGAATTGTCTGGGGGTGGTAAAGGTGTTTCTTTACTGTTTATGCAGTCTCACATGGTGAGGCCCTGGTTTTGGTTGAGGACTCTTAAGAAGTAATGAAATACAAATGATGTCCAGGAGTAGTGATTTACCCTCCTGTTATAATACCTGTGAAATTGCTGGACCAAACTGGGAGCTTTGGCATCGCTGCCTTAAATTATGACAGGCTAAATCAGAAGCTTTTCCTTTCCTTTTTCATTTACTCTTTCCTTTTTCCTTTCCCCCTTCACTTTCAACATTTCTTTGTTGAAATAAATTATTGCCACACTCAACCTTTTTTAGTGTTGGTTTTCAAACTGAGTCTTCCTTGTTTCAAGAGGAGCATTTCACATGAGGTCCCTATTCAAAGTGAATATATATGATAAGACAAATTGTTTCAACACTTGCTTGCAAGGCCAATAAAAAGAGATGCTGTAGTGCAAATTACCCTTGCAAATGCTCTCTAAAAAGCTAATAACATTTTTCCCCCCAAAGGATAGTTCCCAGCCATAAGGAGAGTTTCTCTTTCATGTTCATTTGCCACACAGATTTATAAAATGATCCCAAATCCTTGCATAGGCTGTGAGGGATTGCGGCTTTGAACTGCTGAATTGGAAAAGCTATTAATGGAAGAGGAAAAGTTTTCAATTTTAGTCAGATTGGGTCAGGATGGTATAAACTCAGACCTCCAAGTTTTGGTGTAAGATGGAAGGCTGTTTCTTCTTTGTTGATAATTTTCATAGTAAGATTCACAAGGTTTTCTGTTTAAAGGCATGAAATGAGATTATCAGAATGTAAGGAAAAATCATTAGCATATTTTTACCGCTTTATTTTATTTTCAAATAAAAACAGTCGTTTTAATTTGCTTTCTGTGGAATATGGTATAATTGGAAACTTTTCAAAACCAGAAGAACTATTAGGCAAGTGGTCAAAATCTTCAGAGAAAAGGTCCAACAGTTCTGCACTGGAGCTCGTCCTCCATGCAGGCCTGTGAGCAGCGCCAGAGATGGTCGTTTCCCCGTCGGCTTTGTGCGCTGGCACGTGGTATTTTCTCATTCTGTAAAATCCAGGGCAGCATAAAGAGGCAGCCCCACAATTCCCACTCCTGTTTAGTCCCATAGTGATTGGGGGTGGGAGGTGGGCTGCCTAACACCCAAGACCAGCAAGCTGTGTTCCCAACCCTGCAAAAACCCTGGAATTCTTCCACCCAGGGACGGTTTCCAGCTACGCATGCTTTTCCTTTTTAATCGGACCTGTGGTGGCTTGGTGATTGTAAAGGACTTCGAAAATCGGAACTTGGCCAAATTACTTCTCCTTCTTGCCATTTTGACAGAAGGCTTTCACAGAAATTAAACAGTAAATAACTCCTGTGAAATTGCATCTTGTATTTACTGCTTTTAGTGATGGTGGGATAAGCGATCAAGTGAACGCCAAGCAAGCTGGATTTGTGTGTTTATGCGAAGAACGGCTTCCACCAACTTTTGCCGCCGCACCGCTCTACGTGCCTCAGGTAGATTGTGAGAGGGACTCTGTCCGTAGAGTTGCTGTATGCAGTCCTTTTCTTCCCAGCCTCTATAAGTGACTGTGAAATGCACTGGCCGCTAAGCACTGGTGACTGATTTTGTACGGGCTTCTGCCAGATACCCGGCGGTACCAACTCTCAGTTGTTTCCAGCCTCTCTTGGATTTGAAGGAGCGGTACAGAAGATTTGCCTGTAAAAGGCTCCCTGGCCTTACCTTGCATACACTGAGATAAATGGGACTGGTGAAATAGTAACTGCTGTTTCCACTCTTGTAACTGTTCATGACATCCTTTTGAAGCGTAACGTGTGGTGCCGTGTTCTTCAGATGGAGCCAGCCCTATCTCCTTCCCTCGTTTCCTTTCTTCTGTTAATCTGGTAACTGACCACTTACCGCATTTATTATCTTTGTAATTGAAACTGAGAAAGCCTGTGGCAGGTAAGCCCCGTGCCTCTGCGCTCGCTCTGATTTCTCCTCCTGCAGCCCTAAAACCTTCCCTCTCTCCCCGTAACAGCAAGCCCTGAACACAAATAACTCTCAGAAGCCTGATGCTACTATCTATTTGATTTTGTTTGCAAGCTTGTCTTATGACCAGCTCTCAGCGTGGGAAGAAGCAGGGAGTGGGTAGATGGAGAGAGAGAGTTGTTGCAACATATTTTAACATATGTGCTTTAGGCCTCTTGGTGGACTCCCTCTTGGGAAGAGGGGAGGGAGCGTGCCCTAAGCAGTTGGTTGGCTTTGCTTGTTTCTATAGCAGCCTGAACGAGAAAAATCATGTTTTAACACTAATATATTCCACCAAAAAACCCTAACAATTACAGGAAGAGTCTTTTTTATTATTATTAAAGAAATTGCATTAAAGATGAATGGGCATATATTGGAATAATTATGTTTTAAGGTGTGTAACATTAAAAGGTACTGAATGGAATATTGACTGTTTTATAGGAACAGTAATAATGAGATTTCTGTCACCTAATCTTACAATAATTGGGTTATTACTATGCAAATTAAGGTATTACTTAAAAAAAAAGAGGAGGTAAGACAGATCCTTGAGGCAGCCATTTATTTATCCTTAAAGCTATGCTGTCGATTCTCTTTAGGCTGAAGATCCTTTTTTAAACAATTTGGAGATGCTAATTTCATTATTTTTTCACCTATGTTTCCTACTAGAATGTCTTTTATTCTCCCCAGGTAGCAGATCAGGAGTGGCGGGTTTTATATATTTTCTAGTCTTTTATGGATTCCTTTAGGAATAATTAGATCAAATAACCATGATTTTTACCTTTTTGTCCCCTCTTTCTTTTAAATAAAATAATGATTTGTGTATTTTGCCTGAGATTTTTACAGCACAGTCACAGAGAATATATAGAAATTATTTTTCTCCGTCTTTCCCTTTAGCAAAGAATCGTTGAGCAGCTTGTTATAGTTTTCTTGATTTCCATCAGTTATTAAAGTTTACTTACTGGCCAGTTATTGGCCTTGAAGAGCAGTCGAGGAGTGCTCAGCATTTGCATTTTTGAGTTTGAGACTTTGATAGCTTTTATTGGACCCGCCAGAGGCCTGATGGCATTTGCTCTGTCCCTGATTGTTAGAGGTAATATTTAAGATTGGGCTGCCAATGGGAATTTCCTTGTTTCACTGTGAATCTTAGTTCCTTTGTAATGCATAATATTTGTAGAAATTTTGTTTGTGGGAGAAAAGGTGCTCATAAAGGCTTTCTGAAGCCTCGATCTCGGCACTGTGAATGCCGTTGTTATCTGAGGTAGTTCAATTCAAACTCGCGTGGTCATGCCCAGACATGCTGCGGTCACGCTTCTGGTTGCAGAATACATATCCCCTAGGAGGTGCCGAGCACTTGTAACTCCCACTGACTTCAGCATTCCCGGTCTTCTGTTTGTATCAAGCATACAGCATGTGTGTCACTGCGCTAATCCAGAATTTGACTTCCTCTGTCAACGATTTACTCTGGAAAGCAAAACAAGATTTAGCGGCTGGATTTCAAGTAATTATAGTGTGTTACTCCATCTCAAACCCTCTTTTAGTGCCTCCCTTGGTCTTCTTTCTAGTGAATTCACTCTTGCTTTCTGCCTTTTTGGTTCACTGCTTTCCCACTCTGCATTGAAGCCTGGTTTTGATTACACTTAGTTTTAACACTTTCAGATCTTTCTTTTTTTTTTTAATGCATGACTCCCAAGAGAAGTGGAGGACTATAGTCAGCCAGAATGGGCACAGAATTACCACTTGAGGTCTTATCCCATCACAGGCAGCAGCATCCTCTGTGGCTTTCAGCAAGCAGCTTAATTTCTCTTCATTTTCTGTCTTTAGTACAAGTGCAATGTAGGTATATCTAAAATTCACCTACCCTATGGGTAGTTAAAGGAGGTGATATTACCTCACTATTTGCCTACTTATATTATGGGGTGAATAACAGCATACTGAGAACACATTTATTCATTAAAAACCATAAATGAATCAGGGCTTTTAAGGTGATTTGCTTCATGAATTAATAACAAGTTTACTAATGACGCTAAGTAATTTTACAAAAATGTACTTTGATAATGCTCTAGATTTTGCAATACTGTGAAGTATTACTTGTGGCAGCAGTTGTGAGGTGCTGCCTGTGAAAGGGGAGGGCGCATTTATGCGATACGAGTTACTGCCAGTCCATACCTCGTGCCACCATAACTCCCCCGAAGCATATGCTGCCGGTATCATTTGTAAAGGAGAAAGCTTGGTGAAGGCTGTGAACTTCCATAATGTCCTTGAACATAAAAACAATGAACTACACATTAACAGTGACGTGGGGTCATACTTATATGTTTCAGGGTACCTGCCCTCCATCCAAGAGAAAGCTGTTAAGCTATTAGGGATTCACAAAGAGATGAATTCCTTTTATTGACTCTTAACTGACAATTTCTCCTATGCTCAGTGTATTAATTCTTGCCTGATTAACATCTCTGGAACAAACTGAGCCATTGACCTCATGGACCCAGGTTGTTTTGACTTAATAATCAGGAAGACTCTGTTTAGCTGGGTGTGCCTGAAAAAAATAGTTGTGATCTTGGTTTAGTTCTGAATCACAACAGCATACAGTGAAAGAAAATTCACTGTAATAGAAATAACAAGATATCCAGAAAAAAAGACCCGTGCAATTTCTTCCTAGAAGGACCATGTAAAACACCTACTTGGTATCCCCTAAGCCTTTGCTGCACCATTGTTCATAAGGTGGGGCATGGTTGAACTAGCTGCAGTGAAATAAAATAATACTAAACCATTTTCCAAAATTCACAGTAAAAAAAAAAAAAAGATGTTTGAAGCTCAAAAAGATGATTTTGTTTAAGATTTCAGTTTAACACATATGCATCCTGCCCTGGTGGTTGCTGGTGGTTGCCAGGAAATTCTCCAAGAAATCTGCAAAATGTCTGGTCTGTGTAACAGACGGGAGAGCTGGAAAAATTGTGTGAAAGTCCAGAGAGTTTTAGATTTTTCTCTCTTTTCTCCATAAGGAGTTTTGGACCATTTAGATAAGATGTGTGACGCTTAAATTCTCTCTTTATACCCATTTGAACAAAACCTCTGAGCCTTTATTGAGTCTCTTCTTCCCTCGCAGTTACAGGTTGAGAACAGGGTGAACTCCTAAGCAAGTGAATGAAATAAGCATTCCTGAGACAGGAACTGAAATTTGAGCAGCAATTTAGCATGTTTTGGTTAGTACTGCTGCTATATTCCACAGTGTGGAAGACCTATGGGATAACTAGCCAGGCAGGAACATCTCCTGACTCTGCCATGGCATGTGTGACACATCCTTGGAGCGCTGGCACACCTAATGGAGTGATGGGGATCCCCCAGTGGCACTGATTAATTGATGAAATAAAAACTACTACACCGAGGTTGCATTTCCTCTTTACTGAGTGACCACTACTCCTCTGACTGGGGCCATGATTTCCCATGCTAACAACAGATCAAGGCGAAAGGAGACCCAGTTCGATTTTGTATTTGCCCCAGGTTCCCCCAGCTTCACATGCCTCAACAACTGGCTGCACCTTCACTGCTTTTAACTCCACCTCTTCCAAGGGTCCTTTGACAAAACACCACCCTCCTCTTTGTGGCCCTAGGCTACCTCTGCAAGTCTGGGGAAAATCAGAGCAGCAAGGACTGCAGTTACAAATTACTGATTTAGCTAAATGCCAACACACGAGCTGAGCAGGTCAGTAAAAGCTGGCTCTGCACCAGGTGAGCTCTTTCAGTGGGCGTGTGCACTGGGGGCATGGAAGGGAATGCAGATGGCAGTAGAGAAGAGGGCTGCAGGACCTATGCAGGTACTTAAGTTTATTGCTATTTTTCTTGGTTTAATTTACTGTTGGTCTCTTAAAGCTGTTATATACCATTTGATAACCATTACTAGGTAGGAGGTGTAAATTTGGTGTTGGTGTATAATGAACTGAACTTGCTGGTAGGTAGTTTTACCAGCCAGGTGGAAGGAGCAGTGTTTCTTTTTTTTTTTTTTCTGTTAAAACCCATAATGATTTTTCTAAATTACTTGTTGAGGAGTTTACGTACTGAGCCTAGAAGCACTCTATGATCTTTTCTAATGCCTTTGACTTTAACTGTAGATATCCAGTAATTCCACTAGATATTTTATAGTCTGTCTCTTTTTAAAGGCAAGTTGGGGGGAGGAAAAAAAAAAAAAAATGCTGTCCCATCAGCATGTCTGAAGTCACTGCTGTTGAGTCTTCAGTAACAGACGGAAAAAGGTTTTAACAGTTGTAAGATGAAGCAAAACTGGCTGAAATGTGTGTTTAGATAGAACAAGATTGGTTGGGAATGAGATGTGGGAGTCATCAGCACAGAGGTAGTGAATTGAAGCTATCATTCCTCAATGATGTGAAAATACAGAACTATAATGCATATAATTGCTCAGATACTACAGGGACATTAAAAATACACAGTGTTTTATGTAACATAGCAACTTATAAGAATGCAGTAGCAGTTAGTGTGAGGGTAGTGGGGAAACCCTATAATTATTTGGGATATGATGCTAATAGATAGTAAGCTGAGATGCAGCTCTAAATAATTTATTTTTGTTTTACTTTTTGCTGGTTTTGCTGGCTTTCCTCTTTTCTCTCCCTTTATGTTTCCCATTTTAAACTCTGTGATCTCTTTCCTTTCTCACTTACTGGTAGGTGATTTCACCCTCCTATGTGATGGCAGGCAGATGGCTCTCTCTGCAAATAATATTTAATGCTGTTCTGTCACTTGGCCACTGAGCAGTGTTGTAGCAGTAGGGCAGTTGAACTCGCTGTGTGAAAAGTATTAACACACTTGGCCTCTTCTGGTGTAAGGTTTGTGATTCCAGGCTTGCTCATGAATGCGCTTTTTCCCAGGAGACTGTGCAAAACACTTGCTGAGGCACCAGGTCAGCTGTTAAAAGCTAATTCTCAAATGGGTTCAGCTCTCAGTCCATATGTGGATAACCTGTAAGTGGGAGTAATTTAGACATTTAACCAGACAAAAATCCGTGCCGCGAACCAAATGAAGATGTTATTATAGATTCATGATGCATTGTTTTTGTGTGTAGTCAAGGATGATGATACTGGGTACATCTCAACAGAAAGATATATGTGAAGGTATAAGTGTTTATAGGTTTAAACCTGAATAAATAAAATGCTGTTATTTTAATCTTAGCACCTGACTGAAAATATTGATGGTATGGGGCAATGTCCTTCCAACTAAAAATCTGGAAGGCTTCATGAATGAAAAGTAATTTCTCTTGTCCTCAAATTTCTGAGTTGGGTGAAGTATGAGGAATGACTCCTCAGAGACTGCAATAGTGAAGATTAGAATTAGCATTATATGTATGGCGAATTTTAAGCCCCATGTCTGTCTGTTGATTGGGGCTTTTGCCCTTCTCCCCGCTTCATGAAACCGACTCCTTCTTTTTAGTGTTCATGCAAAACTTATTTCCGTTTCATGTTGCATGGTTTCATGTCCGTTTAGTTTCCCTTAGAGTTCAGGCTTTGAATAAAACCCAAACCCCAGAACGAAACTCAGCTGAAACCACCACATTTTGCATAGTTTCCACCAAAAACCATAAATTGACCCAGGTTCACTCTATATTTGGCCTGGATACACCAAAAAGTTACTGAAGCCTTGCTGAAATGTTCTGTAAAACTGGATTCCTTAGATTTCCTTATATCCTGATACACTGCTATCAGACTTGAGTGTAGTCACAAAATTTTGGAACTGCTCTTTAGGATCTCTGATGACTTTTGGGAGCGTAGGGTTTCATTTTGACCTATAAAATTGCTTAATCTGGCTTTGAAACATCTATCTGAAGTGCCTCTTTCTTTCTTGCATGGTTTGCTAGAAATACAGTAAGCAGAAAAACACACCTTGCCATACTCCTGTGACAGGAGGGGTGCTAAGTGCAGGCTTTTCTCAAATGTCCCTCTGAATCACCCCAGGTTTGGGCATAAGTATACTAGGTTTTTGTGGGTTTTTTTCTCTTTTTAACATTTTGGGGTTAATAGCATTAACAGTAGTATAATCTCCTAGGAGTTCATTTTTTCTGGGAATTAATTTTTATAATTTGATGACGGAGGATCACTTTTGTGGTATTTGATTTTTGACACCTCTTCCCTTACCCCATTTCCCTGAAAAAAATCAGTTGTAACCAGGCTGCTGGTATTTTTGGATAACTATTCCATGAGAAGTGTTGAACAAATATGCACTCTCTGTGTGTATAACCAGTTACCGCTTTATTTCTCACAGCTATGTGAAATGCTTTGAATCTGTAAAGAGCAGGACTTTTACCTTTAAACAGCTTCCAGAGTTTTCCCCTGTTGACCCTGCTCTGGGCCCAGGAGTCACACTTCTGTTTCTGAGCCCAGCTTCTCTGATTTAATTTTGGTTAGGCTTGTGACCCCAATTGTCAAGGCCTCCACCTCTGAATTGGGAGCCACTGGCTCGGGCAATTTGTGTTGTGTTCTGGCAAATTGCCATTTGGGTAATTACATACTGTTTACTTTTGATATCTTCTTTGACTTCAAATCTGGGAGCAATTCCACTTCATTCCTTGTTGTGAAGTGGTGCCGTTGCTTGGTTGTTACGGTCTATTTTAGAACAGGGCTGCCTCTTGAGTAGCTGGGGTCGGGGGCGAGGAGCGATGCCTGTTCATGATCTGTAAATGATTGCTGGGTGCTTTGAATTGCAGGGAAGTTGGTGTCTGTTGATGCATGTGTTCGTGTGTGTATGTTTATATATAGTTGTTGGACTTGGCCAAACAACAGTCATAATGAAGCTAATAACATCAGGGTGTAACAGTTACGATCTTTGTTTAAGATCAGTGAATTCAGAGGGTCAACTTGTTCTTCTGTCTCCATGTATGACAGTGGGATGCTCTGTAGGGACACAAGATCTCTAGTTGGGTTGTAATGGGAAACTTCATTCGTTATGCATGTTTCAGGTTGCTTTTATCCATTTATTTTCTTTCAGAAAATGTTAGTTTAATTTATATCTTTACAGCATCTTCCTGAGCAATGGGGATACCATGCATTCCCAGGTGCCTTTTTCTCTTTGCTTTGGGAAAATTGGCTTTACAAATGTTGCTGGGGGATTTCTTTGGCAGTAATTCAGTAGATTACAATATTACAGTCCAAACTCAAATCTTTAATCCCAGGCTGTACTTAATATAAGGAATTAGTACCATTTTGATTTAAACTTTCTTAGAAGAGTTTGTTCCAAGATTTTCCTCAAACCAGGGAAACAACTTGTAATTCCAATTGGATTTGCAGTTTTAAAAAGTTGGATATCATATTTATTCTTGCAAGACATCAGTATCCAAACCTTGACCAATATTTGATGTTGGGTAGAAACAACAGCCTAAATCAGTACTGAAATCTTCCTCCTGACCCATTTGCCACTATTATATTAATAACTGTCATTTATGTAACATCTTTCATCATGCTGAATATCCAAGCAATTTACAAACATGTGCCTTGATTCCTCAGAGGAATCTGCAGTTAGTCAGGTTTAAATTTGTCTGGGGTCATGGAGGTTAATAACTCGATTACTTCAAAAGGTGCCGCAGTTTTAATGACCACAGCCCTTAGGACCTCTGAGACTCTCATGCTGAACCCAACACTTCTGTCTGCAGGGCGCCCGCAGCACCATGCTGGCTTGCTGACTCGCTCGTGCAGCCCGGTGGGGAGAGCGCTACCTCTTGAATTAGCCGTGCTTTCTGCAGGACCTTTGGTTTTCTGGGTTTGTTTTATTTCCTTCCCTCTTTAGAGGCCATTCATCTCCATACTTGACCATCCTGAGATATGGGTCTTTTGGAGATGCAGGTGGGTCAGATATCAGGGTAATAGGGTATGTTTATGTGTGTGTTGGTTTCTTTGGTTTGTTTTTTTCTAATTAAAAAAAAGCGGGCGGAGAGGGGAAAATACAGAACCATAATACTTCCAAAACTGAGTTTTGGGGGGTAACTTACCTGTTGGGCCTAATCCTAATATTTCAAAGGAATGATGATTTTAAATTAGCAGAAAGCTGGGGTGTTTGAGCCCTGGTGATTCTGAAAATAGATATTTATGCAGATGAGCATGATGTGTGCGTGCTGCAGTTCACCACTGTCTAACTCCAGATGTCAAGCACTTCATTGTTCCCAGTGCATAGGTCTAAAATATGTTTGTGCATAACATAAACTTGGTTTTACAATCACTCATGTTTAGACTGATTATAGGAGCTGACCTACATCTGTGTACTTCTTGTATGACTTCTTGTTCAGGAAAGAATCAAAAAAGATTACTAAAAAGAATATTTCATTCATTGCTTCTGAGGTTTAAGAGGTTAGTCTTTAAAGAAACAGGTCTCATTATAACATGTAGGACTTCACTGTTTCATTAAGACAGATGTATATTTTATATGGAGATATTAAGACCCTTATGTATTTAAACAGCATTGAAGGATCTTTTTTAATTGGGCCTTAAATTTTAAGCAGGTACGTAGAATATTGGAGTCTGGTAAGTATACTCTCCAAGATACCAAACTGGAGAAAAAAAAAAGTGCGAGTAATTAAACTGTGTGTACAGTAATTACATCTGAGATATCATGTTTAATATTTACATTCTCCTGTTAACTTACTATTATCTGCAGTCATGAGCCATTCATAGATAGCTGCATATTTATCCAGATAACTAGTAAAGCAAACATGCAATTGATGAGATTTTGACTCTGTTGAAATCATTACAATGAAGCTGGAATTTTATTCTATATATGCAAGTAGAGAGTATTAGTGTAAGTGCTCTTACAGAATATTCTCGTATGAACTATGCTGTAAAATGCCACAGTAAAATGTAGCTGCAAGGCTATTTGAAATTAGTCATTTAGGTAATATAAATATTATTTTATGGGGTTTATCCATTTATCAGTACTTCTCAATTCTGTTGTATCCTAGAGAAATGCCTTAGCAGTAGATAGAGACAAATATATGTGTACAATTCAGTCTTTTGGTGGGAGGGAAAGTTATGATTTCAACTGCTCCAGAGCAGAGTTACTTTGGTGGTTGTCTTCTGTCAGTATGACTGTAGTTTGTATAACTACTGATATTTTTAATAGATATAATTTTTCTTTTGGCAATTTAGTACAAAATACAGGTTAAAGGGAGAAATTGGTACAGTACTTGTCACTGTGATTATAAGAAAACTTGTCACCTGTGCTTAAGCTGTTGTCTTAAAACACCAAACAATCTCTTATTAAAAATAAAATGCTACTACCCTCAATATTGCAGTTTATAATAGTATTAGTTCACAGCATTTGGGGTTGTTACTAACGTATTGCCAAGAATATTGTGTGCCTTGTTTCTAATCCTGTCTTGGGCTAAGAACCCAAGCCCTGTGGTGGGAGCTGGTACTGCTGAGTGCTCTGAAGCGTCGGGCCCTTCAGCGTAAGGCAGTTAGTGACACAGTGCTTGATGCTGGTACAAGTGGAGCTTGATTTGAAAGCGCATATCATGAAACAGTGTTAAGCCTTTTTATAAATAGAAGCTTTGCAGTAAGTCAAGCCAAAGGAAGACCAGTTAATAATACCCTTCTCCAGCTTTGGGACATCAGGCATTGCATGCTTGAGCTTTCACTACTTCTCCTGTAACAACCATTCACCTTAGAAAACTGCTTAAGATTGTTCCCTGAGAGGAAAGACTGCGCTTGGCCCAGTGCTGTGGTAATGCAGTGGCCAAGGCATTTACAAAGTAGGTTTTGGGATAGCTGTAGGTGAGCAGCCCTGTTGCAGCAGTGTTTGAAGCCTTGGGGTGCAGTGCTTTGGACAGCCATAGACTCTCTGCGTGCATCAGCAACAGCTGAACACTTAACAGCAGTGTTAGCCTTTGCTTTCTATTATCTAGACTTTACATTTATTTTGGCATATCATTTACTATCAACAGTTTCTGCAAAAAAAAATGAAGTATGTAATTCTCCATGAGCAGGAGTTGATAAAATGCTTGAGGTTAGCTCAAGGTTAGCAGGACTTTCACAGGTGTGAGGAATTAGGTGCCAAACTATAGTTAATGGGAGCTGTGTTCTGGCCTGCATTAAGCATGGAGAATATCCTTGACCCTTGCTAAGTATCATTTTGTTTCCCTATAAAGTGGGAGCCTGAAGGGTTAATTTTCATTTTCCTTAAAGTTCACTAATTAGAAAAAAAAAATCAGCAAATGTCGTCTTGCTGACCTTTGAAATCTGCCTGACTGTTCGGGGCCTTGGTTTCGCGCGGGAGTGGAGCAGAGGGACGGAGAGTGAGCAGTTGTTGTGGTGGCACCAGCAAGGGTTAATCAGCCTTGCCAGCCTGAACAATGGAGATGGGGGCAGCTTTAAATGAAATGAGCTGAATATTTCATTCGGCTACTCAGCTGCCTGCTCCAATTGCCTCCATTGCTAAAACCAGAGCTTAATCTAAAGTGACAACAACATCAGTTTCTGTGTGCTCCAGTCACACAGAACATGACTTCCTTAACATAAACACTATTTACATGGACCGTCTGGATATAGCAGGGAATCGGGAGCGTGCCCAGCTAAGACAGAGGCTACAATGAAGGACGAATAACAGGCAGCTGAGAATTAACATTGGCAAATGAAAGCCTGACCCTCAGAGGGCATGTCCCTGTTACATTTTAAAGCTAGAAAGCCTTGCACCGGTAACCTTACTTCCAGTAAAGACTATATAATTTAAAAGAAAATAGTACCTTTTCAGCTTAGATACTTAACCAAATGCATTATGTCTGACCCATTTTCCTACTCCATATGACATGAGATGAAGGACCCCCAGCTGCAACTACCAGTTGTTCAAACAGCTGTAACCGATAAGCCTCCCCCTTCCTTGTGCTCTCATCTCAAAGCAGCTCCTGCTTTTTGGCATGAAAGTGGGGAAGGTGCTGGACAGAGGCAGGGGTCCTAGTCCACTGCCTGTCCCATGGCCCCAGCCACCAGGGCAAGACCTCTGTGCCGCACACTGCTGTCTGAAGAAGCCGTTGCTGAACCTCAGAGTTGCTGTGCTGCTTCTGGAGGAGCAGACTGTGCTCCGGCTTGCCTTGACGAGACACAAACTAGGGGTGTCTGCAGCCTGGCTTCTTCCCCCAGGTCCTCTGTAGGAGTAAATGCTTATGGCCCCCTGCTTGATTAGGAAGCTCTGCCCAGAGGAGGGGTCTGTGGAGGACAGGGTTGGCCCCTTCCTTCTCTCACCCTGCCATAACTGTAAGGCAACTTTGTTTTTTCCAGCAGTATCCCAGACTTGCAATCTTGCTCTCTTTTTTTGCTTCTGGTGAGGAGGAGGGGGGATTTTTTTTTAGGTCACTGGAGGATTTAGGTATTCATGCTCCTCTGTGTGTTGTCAAATCTTTAAAAAGAGAAGGCCTCCTCATTGGGAAAACTCCAGATAATTTATTCACTGTTGGGGAAGGCAGAGCAGGAGGGAGTTTGGGGTAGTGTGACGCTTATCACAGGTAAGCCCAGGAGAGGTTAATGCAACTTCTTTCTGCCCTGATGTGGGTGCTGTGGGGGCCTGACCTTGCTCTGAGAGGTAGCTTGGCTTCTCCCATCTCCCTTGCAATGGATGCTGCCCCAGGCAGCAGCATGGACACGGCCATGAGAACCTTCTCCCCTGGCGACTCTGGCAGCCCTGTTATTCCCCCCCTTCCTCATTCCCTCCCTTCTTCCCCCAGGCTTGCTGTTCGTGCAGAGTCACTTGTTTGGCTGGGCAGGCAGGGCACTGTGCAACAGCAGGTCTAGGTATCAATTCCCCTTTGGGGGGTAGTACTGGGAAATTCACTTTTCTTGACAGCTGTGTTAAGCTGAGCGTTGCTCAAGCAGGTATTACTCACTAGTTGTTTTATAGGATGTTTTTTTTGCTGGTTTTGCCATCCTCAAATTAGAAGTTTATCTTAAAAGAATAAAAAAGGAAGTGTGGGAGAACTCGGTGGCGTGTTGAGCTGAGCAGCATGACAGTAGGGTACCTAGATATTAATCAGACCCTGCAGTTAGCCTTGAGAAACAGGGCAAGATTGTGTGTTTCTATGCAATTTTGTTCTCCATCATGTAGACAAATACATGCCCTCCTTTCACATAAAGGAAGGGCAATAGTTCTGTCCTACTGAAGAAGAAACAGTTTCTTTCCCATCATTGGGCTAACAGCAGAATTTACAAAAAATTACTGATCCTGAAAGAATTTTTTTAAAAATCTTGTTGGAACATTTGCTATTCTGAAAATTCAGAGCATGCTAATACTTGTAGCATCATTTAATGTTTACCATCTTTTGTTACTGAATGTTAACTATTAAAATTTAGGAAGTTTTTGAAGTGGAGGAAGTGAGTATCTGCATCAAAATGAGAGGTCCAGTGAGTATAATCCCATAGCTGAAATCCTGAGCAGCTCCCTTTTCATTTTAAAGAGTAATTACTGTTGCCAAGTTAAGTGGACTTTTGTGACACTTTTTTTAAGCATACTGTAGTTAACTTTGAGCTGCTGTAGCTTCACTTTAAAGAAGGAACACAGATCACTTATGGTGTCAATACAAGACTTAAAATAGTAGCCAAAATCTGTGCTTTTTGATTCTGTCTGACTACCATCTTTCCTTTTTCCTCACTTTCGGTTCCAGAAGGGAGTGTAAGCAGTCACAGATTTACAGAATTACAGATGTATTCCGTTCACCATCAGAAAACAAGGTCTACTATTCTTGAGATGCAATGCACTGGCATTGGTTCAAGAACTAACACCTCTTCAAAGAGAGCAGTCACTAAAATCAGCTCCTCATTGAAGTGCAAGGGAAAAAGACAAGACAGAAATGGGGCTATAGGGATTTTTAAGGGTCATCCAGAACACCATCTCGCAAGTCACCTTTGCTAGGTAATGATGCTGACCATCAGTTGGGAGTGATAGATTTCCAGAGGTGCAGGACATAAGTTTGTATTCTTACTGTTTCATGAAATAGCCCTTACAGCTTCAACTGAGGGATTGGTGATCATTTTATTAAGCTTATTTCCTAAAAAGGCCACTTAGTGCTATTTATGGTATAAATAGCTCCTATAGTTCCAGTCCTAGAAACAGGCATCATGCCTATCTGCCTTTGGCTGGTGCCTAACTGGAGTTAGGTACCAGATGAATAACAGGATATGTCTGTCTCCTCACAACCTTTTTTTGAAGGAGGTACCAAAGGAATGTATGAGGAATAAAATAGCAAGAAGTGCATCTCTGTACAGCTGGATATGCATTTAGTTTTATTCCAAGGAACTGGGAGCCCCAGTGAGTTCTTTGTTTTTAGAGAGATTTATCTTGTTGGATCTGCTTATCCCTTCCAGACCAAGTCCTCTGTCTTGAAAACAAGACTGCGATTTGGCCATGTCACACAGTTGATGTTAGGAAAGGCTGGACTCCTTTCTGGAGAGCTATGATCTCAGGTGCTTCAAGGGGATATAAGAGTTGTAGGCAGGTGAACTTCTTCAGGCTCCCCTGTCCTCATCCTGGGGCCCAAAGAGAGTGTGGATCAGGGAGCGTTAACCCCTTCTTGGCCTGCATTTCTGTAAGCAGGGAAGATGTAACATACTGGCCTTTGTGTTGGAGAGTAGCTCTTGGATGCTAATACAAGTGATTATTAAAAAATCTCCTTTTCTGAGGATTACTAATCTGTCTATTAGGTGTATGCTTATTACATAGTTATTAAACCTAATGAATGTATTTTTTAACATGCAATAATTATCTAATTAAATATAAAGCATTAGATTAAGTAGGCTAGCTCTCATACTAAAATGCTGTCTATTACAAGTAGATTTATTGAGGATTAACAACTACATAATAGAACTGTATCTATGTCACGATTGTTAATCCTCAATGAATGTTTTTAATAATTAATTGGCACTTAGCTAAAGGATTATGTTCGTTGTGATGGAGTTTATGAAGCAATAGAACGTTTTTTGTGGATGATTAAGTGCCAAAGGGAATATTCCTATGATACGGCTAAATAACGGGG